>NW_015505400.1:1133129-1154820 GCF_001515645.1 Sinocyclocheilus grahami | reverse complement strand
GAACAGAGTCACGTGACAGACACGGTGATGAAGCTGGTATGTGTTTGCAGTACACAAGCCACGGTTAAGACAGCTGACTCCACTGTGATGTGTCTCACTCTCTCTCGCTCTCTCGCTCGCGCTTGCACACACACACCGCTCTCTCTCTCTCTCTCGCGCACGCACACACACACACACCGCTCACTCTCTCTCGCTCGCGCGCGCACGCACACACACACACACACGATGTGCAAAACTCCACATTTGAACAGTCAATAACAAATACTTAAACTAATAACAAAACAGTAGCTGATTCTGAATTACCTCCTCTCCTATGTTCACGAAACGGTCATCCATAAAATGCATTGCTGTTCTGTTGTAAGCAATCTTAAAGATTCCTAAATGCATCTACTTTCGGAAGGCCAAATAAAGTGCTTTTGCTTTCGCCTCGAAACACACAGCGTCTCCCTGACATGCTGCTTCAACACTAACTGCAGTTACTGAAAGCACGCCTTCTTTCTTTGCGTGCACATTTGGGCGGCATTATGCTAATATTTCCACATAGTGAGGTAGATATGTGGGGGCGTGTTAGAACGAGCCGTTTTAGGGGGGCGTGGCAGAGTCTTAACTTTGATAAAGAATAACTCTTTGGTTTTGAGACTTTAGTCTTTGCAACTTCAGGGATCTTATCTATGCACAATCAGCTTGTAACACTCCAAAGAGAAAGGAAAACTTGAAATCGCATCATATGACCTTTAAGTCCTTAATCTATAATAACGGTTCATCCAGTGAAAAAGTCCATCTGTTGTCCTCTCACATCAAAATCACCTACATATTTGTTTAGAACTGTTTTTGCTTGTAAGCGGTGCTTGATCTGTGCATATTTCTTTAACAAGGCAACAAAAATAAGGTTAATGAAACATAACTATTACCTGTTACTGATGTATTTTCAGCAGCTTTAGACTAACATTTTTGTGCTTTCTAAAATATTTTTTAGCAAGCGAGAGCAGAACAAGAAGAGGAGTTCATCAGTAACACCTTGTTCAAGAAGATTCAGGCACTACAGAAAGAGAAAGAAACTCTAGCAGTCAACTATGAGAAGGAAGAGGAGTTCCTCACCAATGAACTCTCTCGAAAACTTATGCAAGTAAGTGCTCAGCTATTGCAGGTATGTGAATAGGATTTGTTCTCTGTGGTCTAGAGATGGGCATTTTTCAAAAATATTGTATTTGAATATTTGGGCTTATAAAAAAAAGAAAAGAATATTAGATTATTTGTTTATTTAAATTATTTTTTAAGGAGAAAGACGTTATTTTTTATAAACAAGTTTAAGCTTATGATTAGACATTATACACAACAATGTCTACAACAATGTTACGTTATATCTCAAGGTTTTATTTTAGTTGAAAACTGTAAACAAACAATTTGGTGTGTAAACAAATATATATATATATATATATATATATATATATACACGTGCATCTCAATAAATTAGAATGTCGTGGAAAAGTTCATTTATTTCAGTAATTCAACTCAAATTGTGAAACTCGTGTATTAAATAAATTCAATGCACACAGACTGAAGTAGTTTAAGTCTTTGTTTCTTTTAATTGTGATGATTTTGACTCACATTTAACCTACTACGGTCACTAAAGGATGGCCACTAACATCATTTGCATTTGATGCTCGTACAAACGAAAGGATAGGAAAGAAAAGAAAGACATGTGGTCAAGTATTTTATTTTTTTCCAAATTTTTCATTAAAATTTTCTGGATTCCATTTTTTTCCCATTTTTATTTTTCTGGACTCCTTTTTAATGGTTAAATTTAATTTTAGTAATGAAAAAGCATGTCTAATTAATTAAAATCATGAAAATTGGCTTGTGTTTTACTCACCATTCCTTAAAGAATAAGTTTCAATAATTTATTATTATTATTAGTAGTAGTAGTAGTAGTATTATGTACATTCTACTGCACAATAATATATTTCTGACACAATTTATTCCAGTTAAACCGAACTTTTATCTTGACGAGTTGATTAGAATACCTTTACGCTTCTGTGTGTATATGATATGACAATAGTTTTACTCAAATGAAATGTTAAAATCCTCAGGAAGTGACTCTCAGAGCAGTTCTGAAGATGTTCATGTATTTGTGTCCTAATTTAGTGAGACAGCAGATGCAGAAATCACAACTAGTGGTCAACCGATATTTCGCCAAGGCCCATGTATCGGCCGATATTTGGCATTTTTTAAATATCGGCATCGGCCGATAAGTTTTCCTGTTTGGCCAACGCGTTCAAGGTGGGACTTTTATTTTGACGGCGCCGACAGCGGCAACGCCTGAGCACAGTGCTCACCTTCTCCCTCTTGTTTGCCGTCGTCGTTAACAGTTCTGTCTAATACGGATAGAAGTCTGTCTAATAATCAGATCGAACGGTTAAACAAAGGAATTTAAATGTATACAAAAAGTATTATAACGATTGCTTTTATATTATTAGTAATAGAAAGGCAAACATTATAATACTTTCTCATTATCCATCAGCAATCAGCAAATGTGCATTTACATAATTTAAACAAATCTTTGAATGACTAATGAACATTTAATTTCACAAAGCTTGCAATCTTGTGAAGTGTGCCTGTGTATCCTGCATGATCGTGTGTTCTCTGGGTGATGGTCGGTCCGTGTGAATTGAATGCGGACAGGAGGAGAGTTCAGCTTCACTAGAGACGCTCGATCGACAAACTTTAAACTAAACTAGTGATTTCAAATTATGCTGCGCGTTATGCATTTTTCCACTGCCATGTTCATGTCGTTTCCACTGTGTGCTGTATGTAAAATGAGTGTTACCTTGGCTTAATTTGAAAAAATATGATTCCCAATGTACACAAACTTCCCAGAATACTGAGTGCCCTGTTGGTTACAGTGTTTACTTCCTTTTTTTTAATTATATTTTTTATTAAATATTTATTTGTGAAAAATACTTTGTCATCTAAAGTATAAGTATGCTTATTTAACACATTTACTTTTAAATCCATTTTCAAATGATTTCAAATTTCTTAAACATTAATTAAAATAAATGAAATTATATCAGCTATATATCGGCCACCCTGCTTTCCAAGATATCGGCATCGGCCGTCAAAAACCAATATCAGTCGACCACTAATCACAACAAGCGTCACGTGTGTTTCAGTATGTGTAGTAAATGAAACCGCACTTATGCTCCATTCATTCACACAGAGACACGCAGAACATTTAGGGATCATATTTTTGCGGCTTAATATTTACAGATGCTAGTCTATTTTCATGACTCGATTCCATCTTTGTTTTCCACATCGCGGAAATCATAGGGCCCTACATATTGCATAGCAAATGTAGAGCACATGTTGAAGTAAAAGAAGATGGTTTCCACCATTGTGTTCAAAATTCTAGTGATAAGTCACTGAGGGGGAGTACAGGAGATGTTGTTCAAGGTCTGCTCTGTAATTGGCCTTGACCAAGCCTTCTGGGATCATTTAAACATACACACACAACCTTGTTAAGAGTGATAGATTGAGCTCACCTACCAAGGACAACGCTTCTACGAAAAATCCTTCCCAGTTCCACCACACTCTTGAGGTTTATCTGACTTTGAGGCAGTGATTCATGCACTTTAAGGGAACTGCTTTAGCAATGCCGTCTTTAAGGAACTTCTTACAGCTTAAAGGGTCCGGGGAATTCTGCTTGTCCTCAATTTCTTGTGGAACATGAGAGAAAGAGCCAAAGATGGAGTGGGGAAGAGAGAGCTGCAGAGAAGCATATGGTCACCTGTGGTTGTACGCATTTCATCACAGATGGGAAAATGTTGAGTCATGGGTTGCAGTTTGTTGTAAATGCAGCTGTAAGCACTCAACAAATTCCAGCTATAGCTGGAAATCGGAAAGCGGTTTAATTAAAAAAAAGAAGAAAAAAATAACAAATATTGGAACCAAATGATTTTCATGATATCTTCTCCAATCTTCAGAGTCACATGACTTCTCAGAAATCATTCTGATATGCAATGTTCCCTCTAATTTTTTTTTTCTTGCTGAGCAACACTTTTCTCTATTGGGTGGACATTTCGGCCACCTGAGCACAGGGCTCTACGCTTACTTTTCTTTTTAGGAGCGCTTGTGCCCTGGAGCAAAAACTTTATACCAGACCTGTACAGCGTGTGCACAAAAAAAGTGTGTAACTTTTAACTTTAATGTGCTATTTGTATTTCATTTGACCCGTGGTTAAATGTACAATTCAGCGTACCTGAGAAACTTTTTTTTTTAACAGTATAATACACTGCCATTCAAAAGTTTGGGATCAATAATGTTTATTAAAGAAGTTTCTTATGCTCATCAAAGCTGTATCTATTTGATAAAAATACTAAATATTATTTCACAAAATAATATTGTGAAATATTATTGCAATTTAAAATAAAAGTTTTCTATTTTAATATACTTTAAAATATAATTTATTCCTATGAAGCAAAGCTATATTTTCAGCATCATTACTCCAGTCTTCAGTGTCACATGATCCTTCAGAAATCATTCTAATATTCTGATTTATAATCAATGTTGGAAACAGTTGTGCTGCTTAATATTTTTTGGGGACCCGTGATATTTTTTTTAGGATTCTTTGATAAATAAAAAGTTAAAAAGAAGTGTTTATTCAAAATAGAAATGTTGTGTTACAATTTACACTACTATTCAAAAGTTTGTGGTCAGTCATTTTTTCATTTAAGAAATTAATAATTTAATTCAGCAAGAATGTGTTAAATGGGTAAAAAATGATAAGTAAAGACTTAATTTTAGAAAAGATTTCTATTTTGAATAAACGCTGTTCTATTTAACGTTTTATTAATCAAAGAATCAAAGAAAGAAGTATCACAGGTTCCAAAAAAAAAAAATTAAGCAGCACAACAGTTTCAACATTGATAATAAATCATCATATTAGAATTATTTCTGAAGGATCATATGACACTGAAGACTGGAATAATGAGGCAGAAAACTTGCTTTGCATCACAAGAATAAATTAGATTTTAAAGTATATTAAAATGGGAAACCAATATTAGAAATTGCAAAAATGTTTCACAATGTTACTGTTTTTTTTTTCTGTATTTTCGATCAAATAAATACATCCTTGATGAGCGTAAGAGACTCGATTATTTATTAGGTTTATAATATAGGCCTAACATAATGTAATATCAAAACAAACTGAAGCATTTAAACTAATAGAATAGAAAACAAACTGAAGCATTTAAACTGAGATCTGTAAGTTAAATATATAAAAAAAAACGTGAACGTGAATTCTTCTATAGCTATCTAAACGTCCCTATGAAGTACAGTTTGCACAATATACCTGTGTGTGACTGTAAATGTCTCTAAGTTTTGTTAGCGTTCTGTGCCCATCATCCGCTATTTCCATGCACTTAATCAAGCCACTCTTCTTTAATACATGATGTTTTATTTCACATGTCATTGCATTTGCGTTGGCTCTCGATTTTAGCTATCTCGTCCGCAACCATTAAAATATTTTGTTTCTACAGCGACTCATTTTGCACACATCATTCTCTTTCTATGAAACCTGTAAACCGCATTCACCGGTTCTAACTCTATAGCAATATCAACTCTATAGCAGTTTACCCGAGCATTGCAATTCATTCGCTTTCGCAAATAGCTTTCCCAACTCATTTATGCGTGTGTGCCGCACGTTATTTCTTCTGCGCGGCCGCGTGCGCGCAGCTTAGAGGGAACATTGGTGATATGCTGATTTGGAGCTCAAGAAACATTTGTTATTATTATCAATGTTGAAAAGAGTTGATAATACACTATATGGAGAAAATACTAGGGCTGTGTCTAAAAATCGTTTCCTATACCCTTAAATAGGGCACTATTGGAAGGGACAGCCAATTGTAGTGGTGTCCGAAACCATAGTGGCCATTGTCGAGTGCACTCATTCAATCCCATAATGCACTGCAATAACCAGTGTACTGATTTACACTCAGCAGCTGGAAAATACCCAAAATGCACTGTGTGGGTTGTGCCGAATGTATTCCCGCTACTCGCCAGAAGATGGCACCTGCAGCTGAATCATCCATCCATCCATTTTCCAAACCACTGGTCAAATGTGATAAAGTTCAAGATAAATCTTTTCATTACTACTGGAGCTGCCAGTTTGCTAAGTTTCACAATGATTATAAAACGGCAAGCAAAAGCGGCAGCTCTTCTGGCGGGATTTCTTCAAATATATGGCTTGAGCAGCTTCAGTCTGGCACACATTCATTTCATAGTTGTATCAGTTTAAAATCCATTTTCTCCGTTTTTCTTGCTCAGTTACAGCATGAGAAGGCTGAACTGGAGCAGCACTTAGAACAGGAGCAGGAGTTTCAAGTCAACAAACTGATGAAGAAGATCAGAAAGCTGGAGAACGACACAATCTCCAAACAGCTCACCTTAGAACAGGTAACTCCTTCAAATTTTGCTTATTGAATGCTAAAAGATTCTTTTCAGTTCTTCGCAGATATTTGAACTCTTTTGTGTTCTTTTAGCTTAGTCGTGAAAAGATCGACTTGGAAAACACTTTAGAGCAAGAACAAGAAGCTCTTGTGAATCGGCTATGGAAACGCATGGACAAACTGGAAGCAGAAAAAAGGCCAGTGCAGTTCTGTTGTCATTAGCTGCTGGTTTGGGTAACACTGCCACAGCTCACCTCATAAATATAAACACTACCTTGTAACTGAGAAAGTACTGATGCCAAAAAAACTTTTGAATATTTAAAGTGCCCTACATGCATTTGCTGAACACCTGCTTATGTGTTTTATAGGTCAGTTATATCTGTACAGTTTCCTGACTTTTAAGGGTTAGATTAAATGAAAGAGATTTAAGATCTGTTTTGTTTTAACCCTGCAGGATTCTTCAGGAGAAGCTTGACCAGCCCGTCTCTGCTCCGCCGTCCCCGAGAGACATCTCCATGGAGATTGACTCACCTGAGAATATGATGCGACACATCCGATTCCTTAAGAGTGAGGTGGAGCGACTGAAGAAGAACCTCCGCACTGCAGATCTACAGCGTAAGTACCAGACGCCATTCGATTTTCTCTTGGTCCTATGACAATATAAAATGAAAACTGGCCCTATTCTGCAAAGAAATGGTTTGCCTTTGAAATTTTTATCAAAATGTAATAACTTGGGCTGCCCCAGAAACAACTTTCCTTTTCATCTGATATCACCCATCATGCATTGCAATTTGAGCATAGACTACAATTCAAAGGTTTGGGGTCAGAAAGAGTTTTTTTAAATTTATTGTATAACATTTTATGGCCACTAGATGGCACAACGTACATTAACAAGAAGAACCCCTGATGAGGGCTTGTGCTCTCATGGCTTTTTGTGACACCATATGGTGTATTTTTATAGTTCATATAATCTTAGTCTTCTACTCGACAGTCCTGGCACCATTACAACACCAAAGTGGTGTTTCATTGAATCAGTGTTTTTTAGCATGGACTTGTAAAGAGCTGAAGGTGTCACAAGTTATGGTTACGTTATCACAAGACATTTTCAGCAAAACCTCATTGGTATCAACAATCCTTGGAGACATTTAAATGTACCTGCACATGGTTAATAAATGGTTTATTGTAATTAACTAAAACTAAAACCATAAACATTTTCGTTACTTTTGTTAAAAAAGCTTTTTATATTTCAGCTAGCTGTCAATGCAGCATTTATCATGTTCATTTAGTTTAACTTGATGTATTAAAATAACTAAAAATGTATAAAAACTATATAGACATATTTTTAAAAGAAAAACAAAAATCAAACTAATAAAAATGACAAAAGCACAACAAAATTTACCAAAACCTAAATTAAAACAAAAATGGAAAATATAATAATAAAATATAATTTGGTAACACTTTACAAGAATGTTCCATTAGTTAATGTTAAACAATGAACAATACATTTATTACAGTATTTATTCATCATTGTAAATGAAAATACAGTTGTTCGTTGTTAGTAAAGTGAAGTGATGTTTGGCCAAGTATGGTGACCCATACTCTGAATTTGCATTTAACCCATCCTAGTGCACACACACACACTGTGATCACACACCCGGAGCAGTGGGCAGCCATATTGCTGCGGCGCCCGGCGAGCAGTTGGGATTTTGTTTCCTTGCTCAGGGGTCTCACTTCAGTCTTGGTATTGAAGGTGGAAGAGAGAGCGCTGGTTATTCACTCCCCCCACCGACAATTCCTTCCGGACCTGAGACTCGAACCAGCAACCTTTACAAGGTTACAAGTCGTCTCTCTAACCATTAGGCCATGGTGCCTAAATGTTGAAATTAACATTATAAGATTAATAAATGCTGTAGAAGTATTGTTAATTCTCAGTTCATGTTAACTAAAGCAGTTAACTAATTAACCTTATTGTAAAGTGTTACCACTAATTTAGAATATTAATAAAAACTATAATAGTTTTTCGATGACACTAAAATAGCGCTGGTAAGATTGTTGTAAAATAAGAACATATGCTCTGAGGCAGCAAGTGATAGTTCCATCAACAGGTCCAAAACTTTCTCACACGGTCACACGCTTTTTGTCATGTTGACCTCATTTGGTCGTCTCATGGTTGTGCACGTGAACAAATGCACTGTTACCGTATGACTTTACCATAAAGATAAGCTCTGCTCATTGCAGTGTGTGTGTTTATAGATACAGAGAAGAGGGCTCAGTACATAGAAGAAGAGCGCCACATGCGGGAGGAGAACATCCGCCTGCAGAGGAAGCTCCAGAGGGAGGTGGAGCGCAGGGAGGCCCTGTGCCGGCAGCTCTCTGAGAGCGAGTCCAGCTTGGAGATGGATGATGAGAGGTATCCGCAGCCCAAACATCACATGTAACACTAGGGCTCTGCAATATGTATTGTCTATGACAGTGGTTCTCAGCCATGTTCCTGTAGCCCCCCCAAAACACCACACATTTTGCATGTCACCTAATCAGACACACCTGATTTAACTCATCAGTAGAGACTCCAAGACCTGAAATGGGTGGGTCAAACAAAGGAGACATGCAAAATGTGCAGTTTTGTGGGGGCTTTAGGAATGTGGTTGAGAACCACTGGTCTCTGATAGTACCATAATTGCTGTTTTAATGATGTGGAAACTTCAATAGTATTTATGCAGTTATAATTGCACTGTAAATATAGCTAAATGCTGCTTTAGATGCAGCTTCTGTGTAGCTACTGTTGCAAAAACTATTAAATTGTCTTATTCAGATTTAGCTTATTGATTAAATGTAATAATTTGACAAAAGATGCATACATTAGAGAAAAAAAAATTCCTTAAAAATGCCCTGGAAATCGTTTGGCAAATATAGCTCTGTAATGAAGTTCATTTCTGTCACTACTATGAACTGAAAAAATCTGAAGAATATTAAAAGCTTTGGGAGGCAGCTGCCCACAACAGGCCTAACCAGTCAATGTACCAACACAAATACAGACTAACAAAATATTGTATAATTATCGTTAGAAAATCCCAGAACATATAACTTATGTATCACCCACTGCTTCATTTCACTATTGTTATGCAGGTATTTCAATGAGATGTCCGCTCAAGGCCTACGTCCCCGAACCGTATCCAGCCCCATTCCCTACAGCCCTTCCCCGTCCTCCAGCAGGCCCATCTCACCAGGTACACCATGTTTACTTGAAAAAGTATTTTACGCTGAGTGGCATTAAACAGCTTGAAAGATCAAAGACAATTTTTAATATAACTCCGACTGGATTCATCTGAAAGAAGAAAGTCTTATACACCTAGGATGCCTCGGGGGGTGAATAAAACGCAGCCTAATTTTCATTTTTGGGTGAACTAACCCTTTAAGGAATTTGCTAAAGCCTTGCTGACTTTCTGTTCATGGTCTGTTCTGCAGGGTTGTCATATGCGAGTCACACAGTGGGCTTCACCCCGCCAACTACACTGACCAGAGCAGGCATGTCCTACTACAACACACCTGGCCTACATGTCCACGTAGGAGCCTCACACAGCATTGCAGTGAGTTCCTTCTGAGCTGCACCATCATTGCTGTCTGGTTTTTCCCTTACTCTCGCTCTCTCAAGCCTATTTACCTAGTGTGTGTGTGTGCTATACTTGTGCAATACTTTGTTTAATGAATAGTTCAATGAAATTTAACAAAGACGGTTTGCTAACGATGCTTTTGGGAAACACACCCAGATCTATCCAGTTTAATGTGAACCATTCACACTGGTTTCGTTAAACAAAATTAATTATTCATTTAAAAGATTGAATTAAAAGAATCATCTGTTCACGAATCGGATCATGAACTTGCATTACTGCGCCAATGATAATCTATTCTTGAACATTTCGAATGAATGAAGACTTCAAGTTCATTATTCGTATGGATCTGTTAACTGAATGCAAAGTGTGAATTCTAGGAGAATTAGTTGTCATTTTTCAGTTAAATTCTTAGAAATATTAAATGTAAATATAGCTGCAAGCAGCGATGACGGGCCCAAGCCACCAGTGCATCCGCCACCCCAGTGGCATCAAGAAAACGGTGCACAGTGGGCACATTCAGTTACAGTAACCCTCTGGCAGTCTGATTTTAAGGGTTACAGCAATTAAAGGGTTAATCAAAAACATCAAGACTGTGAAACACACATACACAGAACAATATATAAAACTTTAGTAACACTTTACAATAAGGTTTCAGGTATTAACCATATAAAAAAAGTACAGATTTTTTTTTCTGGTGGTTAAAGAGATGTTTAAAAGTCTCGTCCATTTTTGTGTTGTGATGATGAGCGTATGCACTCACTACGAGTTGCTAAATGAACAGGATTTTTTTTATATATAAAAATAATTTGCCTTATTGGTTAAAATCCCCAAACCTAAATATTAAATTAAGAAATTACATTAAAATTCAAAGTAATCACTTTGGTAATCTAAAATACTTTTCGGATGTAACTGTAATTTGATTACCACCTATTTAAAATGTAATTATAACGAAATATAGTTACTCATATTTTGTATTTTATATACGTAATGCCGTTACATGTATTTAGTTTCTCCCCAGCCCTGGACGCAGCTGACACAGAATAGCATACGCTGTTTACGTTTAGTGGATACTCTCCAAAAATGGCACCAGGGTGACGCAGAGGAGACAAATTCTTGAATAAAGTCATTATTTTAGTTTTCTTTGCGTACAGAAAGTATTCTCGTAGCTTCATAAAATTACGGTTGAACCCCTGATGTCACATGGGTTATTTTACCGATCTCCTTGCTACGTTTCTGAACCTTAATCGTGGTAATTACATTGCTGTCTATGGGAGGGTCAGAGAGCTCTCAGAACTAATCAAAAATATCCTAATTTGTGTTCCGAAGATAAACGGAGGTCTTACTGGTTTAGAACGACATGAGGGTCTGTAATTAATGACAGAATTTTCATTTTTGGGTGAACTAACCCTTTAAGGCCATTTTACCATAAGCAGTTCATCCGGAAGAATCACATTCCTGATAAGTATCACCTACTGTCAGAGAATGAATTTGCATGTTCATTCAGGCTGTTTTAGTCTGAACAGACAAATAGCATGTGGACAATTTTCTTGTCGAACATTAGCATTGATATGAACAGGCCTTAAAGTAGCAGTCACGCTTACGTTTTTCTGTGAAATTTTATGATCAATATCCAGTCATTTAATTTTATATTATAGGGTATTAATTAACTATATCTTGTGTATTCTTTTATATTTCTTCAACGCTGCTGATCTCTGAGAGCTACCAAAAATTTTTTGTTGTATTATTATAATGACAATAAAGTATCTTAACTTAACTTAACGTAACCATCAGGAGTTTTAAGAGACGGCAAAAACGTTCCCCACAAAGATTTCGCTTGTCTTCAAGTTTGGTCATGCAAATTTGCCACATGTACCTACAGAAAGCTGCTTGATTTGAAAATGACTTAAATATGAGCTGTACTTCATGCATCACAACAGTATTGACAATGGTCAATGGAACCTTTTTGCCCACTAAGTTTCACATTAATTTTGCCAATGTGACTGCCCCTTAAACGGTTCACTTAACAGTTCTTTCAGGACGGCTTTCTGTAATTTTCTGCAGAGTCATCTGAGTAATTTGCAGTTTCCATGTATGCCTTGTCTTTACTTTATCTTATTGTGATGTGTTTATTGTGTGCGAAAGGTCATTCGGATTACATTTCAAACGTTTGTGACCTGGTGATCTGCAGAAACCAGCCTGTGTTTCCACTGAGCTGACTACTTTACTGCATAACCTGCCCACAAAACAACCATAGCTCATCATGGCCAAGTGTTAAGAGTTTTGAGCAAGTATTTTAACATCCAAGTCACTTAAATTCAGCATCACAAGCTGTTTTTGATGGAAAGTTCAGAAGTTAATATAATTTTAATATACGTGTATACACAGGTGGCCACATTTTTGGAGTAATTAATGCCAACTCTGAATCAACACAAAAACGGCCAAATTTTCTTTGTATGATCACATCATATAATCAATGCTTAAATGTGTTCCTGCTTAAATGAATACTAACTGCATGATTTGGATGATCTTAAAACTGTACATTTCTGCCATATACTGTAGATATTAAACATTCACCTTTGATAACAGCACTCTTAATTGTAATGTAGAAAAATTCATTTTCTGTGAAGCTGCTTTGAAACGATCATTAGCATTGATATGAACAGGCCTTAAAGTAGCAGTCATGCTTACGTTTTTCTGTGAAATTTTATGATCAATATCCAGTAATTTAATTTTATATTATAGGGTATTAATTAACTATATCTTGTGTATTCTTTTATATTTCTTCAACGCTGCTGATCTCTGAGAGCTACCAAAAAATTTTTGTTGTATTATTATAATGACAATAAAGTATCTTAACTTAACTTAACGTAACCATCAGGAGTTTTAAGAGACGGCAAAAACGTTCCCCACAAAGATTTCGCTTGTCTTCAAGTTTGGTCATGCAAATTTGCCACATGTACCTACAGAAAGCTGCTTGATTTGAAAATGACTTAAATATGAGCTGTACTTCATGCATCACAACAGTATTGACAATGGTCAATGGAACCTTTTTGCCCACTAAGTTTCACATTAATTTTGCCAATGTGACTGCACCTTAAACGGTTCACTTAACAGTTCTTTCAGGACGGCTTTCTGTAATTTTCTGCAGAGTCATCTGAGTAATTTGCAGTTTCCATGTATGCCTTGTCTTTACTTTATCTTATTGTGATGTGTTTATTGTGTGCGAAAGGTCATTCGGATTACATTTCAAACGTTTGTGACCTGGTGATCTGCAGAAACCAGCCTGTGTTTCCACTGAGCTGACTACTTTACTGCATAACCTGCCCACAAAACAACCATAGCTCATCATGGCCAAGTGTTAAGAGTTTTGAGCAAGTATTTTAACATCCAAGTCACTTAAATTCAGCATCACAAGCTGTTTTTGATGGAAAGTTCAGAAGTTAATATAATTTTAATATACGTGTATACACAGGTGGCCACATTTTTGGAGTAATTAATGCCAACTCTGAATCAACACAAAAACGGCCAAATTTTCTTTGTATGATCACATCATATAATCAATGCTTAAATGTGTTCCTGCTTAAATGAATACTAACTGCATGATTTGGATGATCTTAAAACTGTACATTTCTGCCATATACTGTAGATATTAAACATTCACCTTTGATAACAGCACTCTTAATTGTAATGTAGAAAAATTCATTTTCTGTGAAGCTGCTTTGAAACGATATATATCGTGGAAAGCACTATACAATTAAATGTGAATTGAACTGATTTATTTGGTCAAAATTGCTAAAAGTTATTATATTGAGAAATATTATTACATTGTAATAGAGCTGTTTTTTATTTGAATACATTTTAAAATGTAACTTATTCCTGTTATGGCAAAGCTGAATTTTCAGCATCATTACTCCAGTTGTCAGTCCTGTGTCTTGTTTTGCTCCCCACGTGTTCCATGACCCAGTTTTCCCATGTCGATTGTTTCCAATTTGATTACTGGTGCGTCTTGTCTTGCCCTGATTTAGTTGTATATAAAGTGTGTTCTGAGTAGGCTTGCCGCGATTGACGGTGATACCGGTGTTAAGCCGCAACACCGGTTACATCACTTGCCCACCGCGTCACCGACCCCCACCGTCGTTTAGATTTTTTTATAGTAATAAAAAATAATTTAGTTCAGTAAAAGAACAGACACTACAATTAAAAACTGAACGCAGCTGCTCACTGCAGCATGCCGAACAACAGTAGCATCACAGATCAGATTTAATTTCTCCAGTGAGTAGAGTGAGTCGAGCTGACTGACAAGAAGAGTGAGGTGAGGTGAGACAGACAAGACGATCGCGGATGATTTAGTTTCGAAACAAAATGCAAAAGCGCCTGTTTGGCAAATTATTTGAATTTTGAAAAGCCTGCTGACTTCTGCCGTTTATCTAAGGTGATTTTGGAAGTTTTTTAAAACATTCGTTTCTTATTTAATTGGTTCCACATTGTTTGCTGATTGTCATTTATTTATTTTATGTGACATTCGTTTTGCTAATAAACGTTCTACGTTTTTTATTTATTTGGTTATATATTATACATGTTTACTTATTTCCAGTTTTGTATACCTATTAAACTTTATGCAAGTTATTTGTTATTTTATATTAGGTGTAGCCTGCCCTATAGCATGGTGTATTTTTATTTGTTTTGTTAATAAAAGTTCTGTTTTATATGTAGGCTAAAGTGAGTTTGACGTATTTTGTTGTTGCATTCAAGCAACTGACGCCGAACTGCCGCTAATTCAAAAGTGAAAGTAAAATGTGCATGACGCTTTTAAGCTATTTAAAAGCGAAGGAAAGCGAGGAAGAGAGAGAAAATTCAAACGAACTAAAAACGAACAATTGCTTTACTCTGAATTGCCACTATTTGAAAGTGAAAGTAAAATGTGCATGACGCTTTTAAGCTATTTAAAAGCGAAGGAAAGCGAGGAAGAGAGAGAAAATTCAAACGAACTAAAAACGAACAATTGCTTTACTCTGAATTGCCACTATTTGAAAGTGAAAGTAAAATGTGCATGACGCTTTTAAGCTATTTAAAAGCGAAGGAAAGCGAGGAAGAGAGAGAAAATTCAAACGAACTAAAAACGAACAATTGCTTTACTCTGAATTGCCACTATTTGAAAGTGAAAGTAAAATGCGCACACCGCTTTTGCAAGCCATTTAAAAGCAAAGAAAAGCGAGGAAAAGAGGGAACGCCCCCGCGGTGATACCGGTGTTGTCACACGTCGATTAACCGGTGGGAAAATTTCCTCACCGTCACAACGCTAGTTCTGATTTTCCTGTCCGGTATTGAATGTCGTCTTTCCCCGCTACCTGTGTGTTCCTGGTTCCCTTGATGTCCATTGAAGTCTCTTTGTTTGAAGTATACTCCACGTCTCCTCCTTCCTCACAGTAGCGATTCGTGACACCAGTCTTCAGTGTCACATCATCCTTCTGAAATCATTCTAATATGCTGATTCGGTGCTCAATAATGTCTTATTATTGAAGACGGTTTTTGTTGCCTAATGTTTCTTTGTAGATCAGGCGACATGTTTCTTGTGTACCAAACTTCTGAAAGATCATGTGACACTGAAAGCTGGAGTAATGGCTGCTGAAAATGTTCACAGTATTACCGTTTTTATTGAATTTTTGGCTGAATAAACGCAGCTGTGGTGAGCGTAAGAGACTTCAAAAACATTATAAAATCCTTTTTTTTTTTTTTTCGTAATTATTCCAAACTTTTAACCGCCAATGTAAGGATAAAATAAAGGGCACTCGATCCAAATAAAATAATTTGAAAATAAATGAGCAGGGAAAATAATGTCACCAGAGCTACTTAGCAGCATGACACAGGAACTGTATTTGCATGCCTAATGGTTATAAATAGGCTAACTTCAGCTCTTTTAAACATCAGATTTGTCATATTAAATTACATTTTATAAATTATGTATTATCCTTTCTTCTCCCACAGAGACCCTCCCCAAGAAGAAGCAACAGTCCAGACAAATTCAAGCGGCCCACACCCCCTCCTTCCCCCAACACGCAGCCTGGCGTCCATCCCCCGCCTCCCCCTCCACCCGCCGTGCATCCAACATCATCCCAGGCAGCTCCACTGCAGCCGCAGCAGTCCTTGCAGCCATAGATCAGGGACTTGAAACAGAGCTGCTTCACTGTAACATCCCTCAAGCCAAAGGCTTAACAATCCTCAATGTCTTCATTCTCTCGCTCTGAAACCATTCATCTGTGTTGTACTCATAGTTCTGTGTTTGGAAGCGTTATTTGTGTCCACTAAAGATGGTGTGTGAGTTGAAGGCATTTCCAGCTCAGAGGGAATGAACATCTCTTCAGTGCATAGCACAGTTTTAGCAAGTACTTACTGCTTTGTCATCAGTGTGTGTCAAGTGATCTACGCCCATAGTGATCTCTTAGAAATTGCTTGGTCATAGACGGACAAAAAATACTATTGAGGAAATTATGTGGTCATATATTTTTCAGACACTTTAAAAGTGTCATCCAGAGTGGTCCAGCCAGACATTACAGAAAGCCACAAGTGTGCTTCTGTACTCCAGATGGAATCGTGGTCAAAGCAGCTAATGACCCTGTAAGGATAAAACTGCGGACCAATAACACTTTTGAATTCTTGGATAATAATTCATAGGCTAGTGTCTCAGAAAGTGATAAAAAAAATTTTTTTTTTAAAGTCATCCTGCTTACGCAGCAATATGCTTTTAAGTCTTGTATTCGTTGAGTATTTAAGAAATGTGAAGTATTTGAGATATTTTGTGGGAGTGCTGCGGGGAAACCTTTCTTGTGATATATGTATTTTTTCTTCTTGTTCCCACGATCTGTTGTACTGAGCTTAATCTTTGCAGTGCATTCCAGTTCAAAAAGACCTTGCTTTGATACTGTGAGAAAGTTAGCACACGAGTTACATGAGTGTCTGTCCCATTGGCAGAATCTCAAGGGCCTGCTTTGATGAAGATGGATGATTTCAAATGTGCATTTTAAAGTTTGTTTATTTGTATGATCACAAAACGGATAGTAAAGAGCTTGGAAACTGCATGAGAATAGCTTGATCTTTTGATCTCTGCATGAGAAATGCAACGATACAGTATCCTGCTACTTTTCCATTTAAGGGTTGATATTTGGCCACTGAATTAGTATTAACTTTCATTAAGGCACTTTTTTTTAAACCATATAAAATAAATACTTCTAAATTATTTGTCTCACATACTTAAGTTTAATCAATTAGTTGTGTAAGGTAATCTCAATTTTGTGTTTATATTCCATAATTCTGACTTTTTTTCTCAGAATTGGGATATGTAAACAGAATTGAAAGATATAAACTCGTAATTTTGAGGGGAAAAGTCATATAAACTCCGATTTCAGACTTGCAATTCTGAGTTTACATTTCTGACTTTTTTCTCACAATTGTCTTTTCTTTTTTTTTGCACAAAAGAAAAAAATAAAGGTAATTGTAACCGTTATCTCACAATTCTGACTGTAAATATAAACTCACAATTGTGAGAAAAAAATTAGGAATTTTTTTTTTTGATTTTTTTGTATTAGTTTTTTATTTTTTTATTTTTTTATTTACACTGTGGGAGAAACAGGCTTCGATACTCTTAGGCCACCCATACTACACGGAACGGGTGGTTCCATTAAATATAGATGAAAGGCATTTAGATTTTCATCAGTCACTAAAAGTCTTTAAAGTGTTGACGGGAAATGGTCGATGATGGGTTGACACTGCAGGAAGGCTGTGTTCATTGTCGGCGAATCAGAAAGCAAGTTAAGAGCATCGAGATGTGAAGCTGGACCAGCGAGAACAGCTTCAAACCGGTTTAAACGCCTGGCAACAAAAGCCGGAGCTCGCGCAGGACACACCGCACAATGATGAAGGACAGACATCCGCACTCATTCATATAGTATCAGAGTGGTCGTCTCACATTATGACACAATGATAAGACGTTCCAAATCATAACGCAGGGTCGTCCAAAGAGCCAGTTCAACACCCTGGACTGAATTTAGCACGGAAATCATCATTGCCCGGGTGGTGAGGTAAGAGTCGAAAGATTTCGTTCATCTCAATGAGATGTTCCTTTGTTTTAATAGCATATGATGTAATACACTGGATATTTTACTTCACAGACGTGTCTTTGTTTTTCTTTCATTTTTTATTCGTTTTTTCGTTGATAATAACAACCATTCTAAATAATAATAATCATTCTAAAGTTGTGTAAAACTAAAGAAAAAAAAACCGCCATGCAGAATATAGAGCAGTGGGGTTCAGGAGCGCTCTCCGCTGTCGTGCGCTGGTTAGGTGCTGCTCCTTAGGCAAGAAGTTAGGTTTTTTTTTTTAGTACTCATTATTCGAATAGAAACACTTAAGGCATATTTTAACGATCAACAGCGATTGAAAAAGCATTTACAGAAAAACAAACTACAGAGAAAAAAAAAAATTATAATAATAATAAAAAGGGGGCGAGAGTCTTAATCTAATAACATGTATAAATCCAAAGCAGAAAGAAGTTTCAAGGCATTTCTGTCCATCATCCATTGAAGGGATTTTGGAAATAACTTCAAATCATTCTTCAATCCAGTGAAATGGGGGTTAACCTTTAAATACTTACATCTGTGTATAAAGTGTTTGCCTAACACAGGGGTAGGCAAGTTCGGTCCTAGAGAGCCGCAGTCCTGCAGAGTTCAGCTCCAACCCTGAAAACAAACCTCACCTGCCTATAGCCTTAGTGATCCTGAAGACGTTGATTAGCTTGTTCAGGTGTGTTTGATTAGGGTTGGAGCTGAACTCTGCAGGACTGCGGCTCTCTAGGACCGGACTTGCCTACCCCTGGCCTAACACAATCAGGTTATTTATTAAAAATTCTACATTTTTATCATTTATAAAAGGTTGAGGTAGAAATGCACGATACTTGAATGGAGATTGCTGAGCACCAAAAAGGACATAAAAAGTATTATAAACGTGGTCCATTGTGCAATATGTCTTTTTGCGTGTGTAAAGAAATTAAAAGGTAACAGAATATCAGGCTGAACTGTTTCTTTACATTTGTTTTTCTCTACAGGAGCCCAGTGTAAACATGAGCACCTGGAACACTAAGCAAGCCCCAGACGGTGGATGGGGTTGGGCCATTGTGGTTGCTTCTTTCATGGGTCAGCTCCTGGCCTACGGTTCGCCCCAGTCAGTGGGGGTGCTCTACCCAGAATGGCTGAACACCTTCCAGGATGGCAAAGGCATGACGGCGTTGGTCGGCTCTCTCGTATCTGGGGTCGGACTCATTGCTAGTAAGTTTCCTACAGATGCATTATGCTTAAAGGGGTCATATGATGCGATTTCAAGTTTTCCTTTTCTACTCTGCATAAACACATGCTTTCCATTGCATTTCCTCTTCATTGAATGTCAAAACTGGAGCAGAAACATTTTTCACTCAGAAAATTGCTTCACAATAAATTACAAAGAAATGGCAAGTAACACACTGAATTAAACATGACATTTTCAAGTAGAAAGATACTCCATTAGTCGTTTTGTTTTTTATTTTATTGTTGTTTTATTGCTTGTTCCTCCATGTCAGTCGTAAAAGAAAATGTTTCTCATCCTCTAGTTATAAGACTTGACCTTGTTTTTCATTATGAAACGTGTTTGTCATTATTAAATGAAGAGCAGCGTGTCAAATCAATAGGGGTATAATTGTGGCTAATGATTTTCTGTTTGTGTCAGTGGGCCATTTGACGTCATGTCCAGTGTTTTCAGAAGTCAATCAAACTCTATTCTATGTCTCAGCTTACAGCAGATCATTTTAAGCAGCTATTGATTTTATTTCGATTTTGAGTTTACCATTCTCTAACAGGATGATGCTTTGGTCCTTTTGCACAGGTCCCATCTGCAGTGCCTGTGTTGTGAATTTCGGGGCCAGACCCGTGACCATCTTCAGTGGGGTCATGGTCTCCGGAGGACTTATGCTTAGCGCTTTTGCACCCAATGTTCAGTTTCTCATATTTTCCTATGGGATTGTTGTTGGTGAGTTTCTCACATTTCCTCATAGAAAGATTACCTTTTCTAATTTGGGTCACTGCGCCACCTGCGTGTAAATAGCGGTTGATTGATTTGGGTTTTTTAGAGGCTGATGGACGATATGATATACTGAAAACTGTTCAAATGAATAGACTGATATTGATTTTTAAAACGAATACAATGCCAATTATTTGTATGTTTGTATGTCCAATATGCATAATTTATATTTAATTAATGTTTTATGTTTTTGTTCAATTTCATCATCATATCACAACAATAAAAAAAAAACCGATTATCGGTCAGTCTGTAAAAAGTAAAGCTCAAGCTCCCTCCCAAAACTGTTTACCTTTATTATATTTGATTATATGATTATAACAAAGATTTTATGAGTAGGTGAGCCTTTTTCCTGACTGTTCTTTAACTTGACACTTTTTTTATACAGGACTAGGCTGTGGACTTGTTTATGCTGCTACTGTAACCATCACATGCCAGTATTTTGACAAGAGACGCGGTCTTGCTCTTGGCATTGTTACAACAGGTAAATATATGATCAGTCAAAAATAATACACTACCAGTGTATGTTTGGACATGCTGGGCTTAATTTATGATTCTCACACATTACAAAAAATAATAATAATTTAGACTAAAGCATTATTAATGTATGTATGTATAAATGAATGTATGCATTTATGAGTGAATGAATGAATGAGTTGGATCGAATCTGGAAGGAAACCCAGGCTACAAGTGTGTAGCATATGTGAACTCTAATACTGTTTAAAAGCAATTTAAAAAAAAACTTATTTGTCAAGAAAAGGCAGATCTAAAAGCATACCTATAAATAAAAAAAAGCAATTATTTATTTACGTATGTAATTATTTAAATGGATGGATTTAAATGGATGCCTTAAGCCATATTACGTCTGTAACATTTAAAGAAAAGAATCAAATAGTGATCTTTCTATAAAAAAAAAAATTGCGATTATTACTAAAAATTCACTTGTTTGAAGGGGTGCACAGATTGGCCAAGATTTAAAAAAAATATATATATCAATATGGCTATAAAATAATAATTTATATTTTAATAATAATAATATTTTATATATAAAATAAAAAATAAAATGATTTTTGTTATATTTCACTGTAAAAAAACATTTAACAAAAATAATATACTATTAATTATTTTACATTACAACTAAAATTACAATACTAATATTTATTAGTATTAATTTCTTCATTTGCAAACGTTAAACCATCAAACTTTATTTTAAGCTTTAAGCTTAAAGGGGTCATATGATGCTTTTTTAAAGATCATTATTTTGTGTATTTGATGTAACAGAATATGTTGACATGCTTTAATGTTCAAAAAACACATTATTTTTCAAATACTGTACATTATTGTAGGTCCTCTATGCCCCCGCCTCTCTCAAACGCTTCGTTTTCTACAAAGTCCCTCCTTCCGACAAGCGCAGTCTGCTCTGATTGGCCAGCTGACCCAGTGCATTGTGATTGGCCGAACACCGCAAGCACTCGTCGGAAATGTAACGCCCCTTACCATAATCGCGAGCTTCAGCTTTCAAAATAAATGTAAAGACAG
>NW_015505400.1:1118680-1132942 GCF_001515645.1 Sinocyclocheilus grahami | reverse complement strand
GTGCTCTCTCTCTCTCTCTCTCTCTCTCTCTCTCTCACTCTCTCCCACACACACGCGCGCGCGTGCACGCACACACACACACACACGATGCGCAAAACTCCGCATTTGAACAGTCAATAGCAAATACTTAAACTAAGCAAAGTCAGAATGACCTCCTCTCCTAGGTTCACGAAATGGTCATCCATAAAATGCATTGCTGTTCTGTTGCAAGTAATCTTAAAGATTCCTAAATTCATCTACTCTCGGAAGGCCAAATAAAGCGCTTTTGCTTTCGCACTGAAACACACAGCATCTCCCTGACATGCTGCTTCAACACTAACTGCGGTTACTGAAACCACGCCTTCTTTCTTTGCGTGCACATTTGGGTGCATTATGCAAATATTTCCACATAGTGAGGTAGATATGTGGGGGCGTGTTAGAACGAGCCGTTTTAGGGGGGCGTGGCAGAGTCTTAACTTTGATAAAGAATATCTCTTTGGTTTTGAGACTTTAGTCTTTGCAACTTCAGGGATCTTATCTATGCACAATCAACTTGTAACACTCCAAAGAGAAAGAGAAAAACTTGAAATAGCATCATATGACCCCTTTAAAGCTTCTCTTTTGTTGACAAGCGCTTCTTATTACAAGTATGGGAAGATGGTTGATAGTTGGAGCGTATTATGTTCCCAAATACATGTTAAAGCGACCCAAACTCTGAGCAGATGCAGAAATGGAGTTTGTGCAGAACAGCATTTACTGCTAACCGAGCTGCTCTGAGATGCTGAAAACACTGGCGGATAATGAGCTGCTCATGTGAGAAAACAGTGCCGCGCTTCATTCTGAAACACGTAGTGCATATATTTATTCCATTAAACTGCAGCCTTTGTGATTTGGTAATCACACTAAGCCATATGACAATTTTGGTTTTATTTTGCTTAATCGTGCAACCCTACAACGAATAACATTGACATTCCATAAACCTAAAATAATTAAATCCCAATATTGGTAATACTTAACCGTCTCATTTTTTCAGGTACAAGTATTGGAGGTTTTCTCTACGCTACTGTGCAGAATGAGTTCACGGCACTCTTTGGACTCGACGGCTGCCTTTTGCTTATTGGCTGTTTTGCACTAAACATCATCGCCTGTGCTGGACTTATGAGACCCCTGCACCTGCCGGCCTACTACCTGAAACAAAGAGCAGCGCTGGCTGAGAAGGCAGAGGAGAAGGTTCTGGAAATGGCCCCTGTTGTGGAGGACCCAATCAAGAAAAATCAATCTGTCAACGTACTAATCACAGGGGAAACGAAAGACCCTCCACCACCGTATGAGAAGAGCCTCGTGAGTTACATGGCGTTGGTGCGGCTCGTGAAGAAGAAGCAGAAGGAGTACTCTGAATACTTGCACTCGACGGCAGAACTGCTTCAGAACAGGGTCTTCTTGGCTACGTGCGTGTCTTTGTTCGCATATTGCTTGGGAGCGTACACTCCTCTTCTCTTCCTGGAGGATTTGGCGCAGAGCGAGGGTCTGATCAGTGGCATCAGCACCATCCCGCTGGTCTCCATCATGTCCATTGCTGCAGGAGTGGGGAAGATGCTGCTGGGCGTCACGATGGACATCCGCTGGATGAACAGCATTTTTCTGTACGCCTTCACCCTGCTGGGAACAGGGGTGGCTCTTCTCATAATCCCCGTTACCAGGAACTACGCTGAGCTGCAGGTCATCTCAGCGCTGCTTGGTTTTTTTTCTGGGAACTGGTCTGTCATACCTTACATGACTACTAAGGTTGTGGGAATGGATCGTCTGACTGAGGCATATGGCATCTTGATGTTCTTCGGTGGATTTAGTATAATGCTCGGACCACCAGTCGCAGGTAATTTTTTGACCTGTTGCTGATTTCAGATCTGTTAGATTAGGGCTCTATACAAGCCTTTAAAATTCACTTCATTAGTTCGAAATTAATTAGTACAGAATAGAGGTTGGCAAAAATGATAATTTAAAAAATCTGATTATTTTCAATGAATCAATTAATTTGAATTGATGACACAAATCCCAGGATGTTGAATTGGAATTCATTTATTTGGAAGACTTTGACATAAATTAGACCTTTTTAGGACATAATGTGTTTTTCCCGGTATTGTTAACTAAAACTAAATCCATAAAAAGTTTTTTTTTTTTTTTTTTACTAAAATAAACATTAACTTAGAATATAAAATAGAATATTAAAAAAATTTAAGATAATTTATTTCAGCTAGTTTCCAAGGCAACATTTCTAATTTTCGTTGTTTAACACACTAAAATAAACTGAATCTAATAAATAACATTTAATAAAAACTACATAGTCATATAAAAAAAAAATCATAAAACTTTAATTAAAATTTAAATAGAAAACAGAAAATACAACGATAAAATCTAATTCAAAATCTTAACCGAACCTTCAATAGTATAGAAATAGTATTAAAAAAAACACACCTTGAAGATCCTCTTGAAAGTTGTCAGAATCTTTTGAAATGTTAGAGTTATACTCTATAGATTTAAAAAACTAGATTGTTGAAAGATTCTTTTCTTTATTTTGGCATTTTTCAGTGACCCAGGTGACATTTCAAACATGAACTGTGACGAAAAAATGAACTGTATTACTAAAAACTACACTTACAGCAATTCAAATGTTGCTGTTTGAATTTCATTCCATTTAATTCTACTTCTATAAATTCAAATGCAAATGCATATAATGTATATATGCATATGATATAATATTATAATGTATGTATACATCCTGATTGCTACAGTATATCGATTCAAATTCAGGAATTGAATTAGAAATAAAATGGCATTCTCACTTAAGTTCTGAATGTGCAGACAGAATTGTATGGATCCAGAATGTTTACCTGCGGACTGTGCGGAGCGACATACAGTACAATTTAGTAAGTGACTACCATTTGTTTTGTTTCTCACTCCAGGCTGGATTTACGACTGGTTGCACTGCTATGACCTGGCGTTCTACTTCAGCGGGAGTTTCGTGCTGCTGGGAGGAGCCGGCCTTTTCCTCGCTGCCTTGTGCTGTCAGAACAAGAACCAGGATGAAACCAACATGTCAGACACAGAAAGCATTAATGACTATGACAAAGTGGTAACGGTTGCCTGAAGCACGACTACAAGATGAACTGCTGTTCAGCGGATGAATTCTCACACCTTGTATAACTGAAATGTACTTTACATCAGTGTTTTTTACTCGTTACACTGAAGAATTCTAGCAAATGGTTAAAGGACTGTCCTTAGGCTTTTCGTTTGTGGCGATGGTGGAGTCCTCAGTGCCATATGTGTCATCAGTCTCATAGAAACAATGTTTTCAAACATCTAAAGTTTTATAAGATGGCTTTTTCTTTTGTGTGTAGACGTGCAAGACATTACACTGCAACACTTCACTGCAAATAAATATAATTTTTGTGCTGGTTAACGATTTTAAAACATGAAAAGCATTCTGCAGTATTTGGATGGGTGATAATGTCTTGTGTTGTACCAAAGTTTTGGTTGTTGTTGGTTTATTTATTGTATTTGATTTGTGTCTGTAAATGCTGTTCATAAGGATCAGGCAAACTATGCCTTGTTATGAAAAATGTTAGATTTTCTTAGTGATACAGACTGTAGTCTGTAGTTGATTTAAAACTACATGCTATAAAGCAATATATATCTGTTAATTTGCTGTCAGGATATTTTTATAGCAGTTTAGCTATCTTTTAATTTCTTTATTTGTGTACATTTTGAAATACCAGCTTAAACGGACTGTTTTACGCATTTTGCTATAGACTGTGTATGTTTGTTTCACTTTTTTCAACCTTGGCAAGACATTGTTACTTGAAATACGTTTGTATTATTATATACGTTTATATGAATTAATATTCAACAGTGAAAAGTGGAATGGGACACTTTAAGATACGAGCCTGCACTTGTTCCATCACTGTTTAAAAATCCATCACAGGAAAGTTTTTGGTTATGGCACCTTTAGGTGTAGTGGACCTTTGATCCTGCCGTTATTATTTATGTCTCTTTAATTTTTTATTTGCATTTTTATGTTTTTTATAATTAAATTTTCATTGGGATAAATGTTTATTTGCTGCTTATTTTATGGCCAGTCTAATTTTGAAAACACTAGTCATGGTCTGTTGATGCAAAATGCAAACAAAGCCAGACTTTACTGTATAGATTTATACTGAGTTTCGTTAGACTGCCATGATGTGAGGTGGCCTTGTGGTCTCCATGGATACAGTAACCATAGTGAGTGCAATCAGAGGTCTATTTATGCAGTCACCAGTGTCTGTTTACCTGCAGGTTTTGATAAAAGTTGTACAGGAACACCTCTCATAATATTTATTCCATGGTCTGTCTGAATACTGGATTCTGATTGGCTGGCAGGTTGCATAAATGTTTAATTTGAATGGTTCTTTGCCTCCACGTCGTGCATTTAAAATCCTTTAATGCACGGCTAGCCGTTGATTATCCCTTACATATATTATGGGTCTATACTGCCAAAGTCTACTCTAAACTGATTCCCAAATTCATCTACATGTGTAAAATATCTGTTCTCAAACTTAGGTTCATGCTTTAGTTAATCAGAGCAAAAGAGTGATTATGGCAGTGTATATAATGGACATTCAAATATATCCACTTTGAAAATCAATTTCTTAATCAGTATTTTGTCTTGTTTTCCAGTGCAATATCTTAAAAACTAAATACATTTACTTAAAGGAAAAGTTTGCCCCCAAAAATGTAAACCTTCTGGACAGAGGACTCCTATTTAGCCAGAAGCAATGGTTTGAAGTTTAAAACGTCTCGATGATGAATTTGTTTATGACGAACACGTAGTGTTTAATGGAGCCATGTGGCTTGGGCCAGTCGTGGCCTAATGGTTAGAGAGTCAGACTAGAATCCAAAGCTAGTGGGTTTGAGTCTTGGTACCGGCAGGGATTGTAAGCAGGAAACTACTTGCCTAATTAAACTTTTTTCATTCTCACTTAGATCCATCAGCATCCTTTGCAGTCAATCCAATTCTAACATTTAACTCCCCATCCTGCAAAAATCACATTTGAAGTTCAGACCTGTTCAAACCAGCTAATGGACTGTTTGATCGACGTGCGCGTCCTTGTGTCTATCATCACCGTCTATGTTCCAAAGCCATCAGGTGACGTCAAGTTCACATCAATCATTCTTCGCACAAAAGTATAAAAAACAACAACATGAGTTTTGCTATTTAGAACACAATTGAAAGCGGAATGGTCATGCGCCAATCAGTCCTTGCAGCCATGGCCATCCGACAATCAGAATTGCAACAGTAACTCAGATCATCATTCCGAGAGAAAACTGGACAATATAATATGTTTATTGCCTTTTTTTATGTGTAAAAACACAAAGGGAAGCAGGTCGTGGATATGATGAGAAGACGCCGGATAATAAATCTAATGTCACTGATTAAACCCACTGCCTATCACACAATAAAAGAATCACATTGCTGGGTGTTTTTGAAAGTATTGATTTTCTTTGGTTTAATAGCATTACCTTTGCGAGTATAACCCTCACTCGGCTTGTGAATTAGCAGAACTTGAAGAGAGATACAACACGAATAACGCTTAATGTGGCTTAATGGACCAAGACAGTGATAAAGACAAAATTGTAAAGCATACTATGTGCAGATACGCATATGAGGCCAAAATCTGAACGAAACGTGTTTATTTACACGTTAAGCGTTTTCCTCTTATATAAAGAAAATGCTTAATGCACCTAGACAACAATATTAAAAGACCACATTCTTTGCACACTTTAAGCATACTATGTGTAGGAAAACAGATGAGCCCAAAATATGTCTGTTCAGTGCACAAGCCATGTTAAGCGTTTTCTTTTTATGGTTTTCTAAAGGGAGGAAAACACTTATAACGTGTAATTAAACCCGTGGAGTTCATATTCTGGGCTCATCTGCATGTCTTTGAATATAATTTTTGCATTTAGCAGATGCTTTTATCCAAAGCGACTTACAGTGCATTCAGGCTAAACATGTTTTACCAGTATGTGTGTTCTCTGGGAATTGAACCCATGACCTTTTGCGCCACAGGAACACATATATCACTGTAATCATATATACAGTGATATATGATAGATGATACTGAATACATCAGTGAGATACTGAATTTCACTGTCTAAGTAGGCTACATCAAGCCAGCATTTTAAAATGCTACAAAACTGTTAACAAGCTCCCAGGGATTTGGTTTTGGTTGTCATTTGTTGAAATAAATATTTAAAAAATACAGTGTTCATGCCTGTCCGCTGAATATGACCCACAATCTCCGATTCTCCTCCGTGGTCATGGAAAAATTAGTAGGCTAGGCCTATTTACAATGACATCACTGAACATGGACATGTTTCCAACAAAGAAATGGATGGACTTCTGTCAGCTTACGTAACGTTTATACATCAGGCCCCTGGTCCATTGCAGCAAAGTGTCACGATCCATTCCCTGCTCTCCACCAGAGGTTGCCACACACGCCACTCAGACTTTCACCCTAGACTCCATTTCCCAAGATCCCCTCTGATTACACCCTCACCTGTTTCCAATAACCCGGACCAGTGTTCATAACACACTGTCAATATTTTTTGAGACCCCCCAAAATTTCACAAATCACATTTTCAGGGGAGCCCATGTCTTATTAAGGGGAGCCAAGCTCCCCCGTAGTTCGCACCCTGACCCGGACACTATAAAAGTTGCACTCACTCACATCCAGGTGCTCAGTATTGATTAGTCTAGCTGCCATACCAAGTGCTTCCTAGTATCCTGTTTCCTAGTCTTGTTGTTCTGACCCTAGCCTGTTTATCTCGCCTCTGATCATTTACTGCTTGCCTTTATCTATTGCCTGTGTTGGATTATTCTCTTGCCTTGCCCTCTGGACACTGTTTGCTGGTGTATGACCTTTGCCTGTCTGACTACGCTCTGTTTGAATAAAAGTCTGCAATTGGATCCGACCTTGCCTACACGAACCTCATTGTTACACAAAGACTATAGAAAAGAAAGGGACTTTGATTGCGGTAGATGGAGACCTCTCTCAACGGCTCTGAATAGACTTCCTTATGTTTCATAGGCCTACCTGTTATATTCTAAAGCAAAGATGTATTTTGTTTGTGAGTGATTAATTATCGAATAAAATAAATAAATAAAAACCTATTCCTAAGGTCATGACTTAACAAGTGGTGTTGAAAGCGTTTATGCGCGCTGATAATGTCCTGTGAGCTCGCAGTGCAGAAATGCTACCTCGCGAGGGTTTTTAAGTGTGCTACTTTTGAAACCGTACCTGCCGCAGCAAAAATGGCTGCCCACTGCTCCGGGTGCTCAGGGTGGCCTAAAGGTGAGTACATTTTCAGCAAATGCTCATTTTTGGGTAAATCTTTTACAAGCAATAATTGTTTTCAAAAACAGATCTTGAATTATTTTTCTTACCTCACTGGCAAATTGTTTATTATTAGTGTTATTGTCTTTTTAGTAGTATACAATTTATGCTTATGAACTACTGTTTTACTGAGCAGTTTATAATTAATAGTAGGTAGGCCTATACTTTTCTGCTGGTTGGAAATAGTATAAGAGCTGACTAAAAGGAAAGAGTGTAATCCATCTGCAGTTTGACTTGGCAAAATATCTAGAGAGGAAGGAGGAGAGAAACTAAGGGCAGCCAAACATTTCATCCAGTAAATACTTTGTTCTATAAATAAAATATAGCTTGCATCCAGAGTTTAAATGAGTAGTGATGCTTAACAGACACAACCAATCATAATTTCTACCTAAAATGTAATGTTTCTACTGATACTGTAGTTATTTTATACAAAAGCACAATATTCTGACTTGAACACAGGCAAAACACATTATTACCTGCAGTCACCAAGAGGGCAGTCGCATCATTGATCCAGGAAGACAGTCTTGCAAACAACTTCTGTCTAAAAAAGATTTCAATATAATTTACACCTCAGTTAATAAACCGACAACATGTGTCAAACATTACGATATTCATAGACACTGTTTAATATTCATGTCATGTCATCCTTTTGTGTTATGCATAATAAATGTCATATAATATACAGGGTAGAGCACCATTTCAATGATGTTCAGACTGATTTGAGAATGTCAAGCCATTCTAATAGTCTTTAATTAAATTAGGCAGAACATCAGACACACTGGACTATTCTTGGCTTATGAAGATGTATTGCAAACGCAAACTGTATCACAATAAGTGTGCAGTTGGTTACAATGATAACTGCTGAAACGGATGCTGGTGTTCTCCACTGGTGTGCTATTTAGATTGCCATGTTTAATGAACTTATAAATAGCCCAGTGTTTCTGCATTAGTCTTCGGTGCTATATGCACACAAATGCTGTTCTCGGAGGTTAAACAAACAATGGAGAGAACTCTGTTTTTATGGCACTACACTAACGCTATTCTGTACGGTGACGCATTACCGTCATTAAAACCATTACATTAAAATACATTTAAAACAGTGTATTTCAATCATTTCAGCAGCGTGCAGATCCTGGTTTCTGTCAGACTGTGGCGAGAGCAGCGCGTGCAGTGCAGCTCGCTCACATAATGTACCATACAGCCTATCTATAATAACGAGAAAACATCTCGTTATTACGAGAAAACATCTCGTTATTACGAGAAAACATCTCGTTTTAACGAGAAAAGATGTCGTTTTAACGAGAAAAGATGTCGTTATTACGAGAAAATATGTCGTTTTAACGAGAAAACATCTCGTTTTAACGAGAAAAGATGTCGTTTTAACGAGAAAAGATGTCGTTATTACGAGAAAATATGTCGTTTTAACGAGAAAACATCTCGTTTTAACGAGAAAAGATGTCGTTTTAACGAGAAAACATCTCGTTATTACGAGAAAAGATGTCGTTAAAACGACATAATGGAGTGGAAAAAATAATATGTGTGCTGCAGCAATGCATCACCGTAATTCTGCTTCAAGATTTAACAGTCACCACTTTCAGGTGCAAATCATTCAAAACACATAACACGATTAGATTAGTCAGATTCAAAGCAAATTATTTTTATGAAATTGTTCTTGAAATGGACTCTTCTAAGGTTGGAATACACTAAATGATTTTGCCCAGATATTCTGACATTTATAAACATGTTTTAGATTTTAAATGGATTTTAGAACACATATATTTGTCGCTAGCCGTGAGGCACATGCATGAATTTGTTGTGTTCGGTAGGTTTGAAAGTCTGTGATCCTCAATCGTTTAGTGCAGTGGTTCCCAACCCTGGTCCTGGAGGCACCCCAACACTGCATGTTTTGCATGTCTCCTTAATCAAACACACCTGATTCAGATCATCAGCTCATTAGTAGAGACTCCAAGACCTGAAATTGGTGTGTCAGAGAAAGGAGACATGCAAAATGTGCAGTGTTGGGGTGCCTCCAGGACCAGGGTTGGGAACAACTGGTTTAGTGTATGATGCCCAGATTTTTTTTCTCAAATTTACCCAAAAATTTACACAAAAATGTCAGCTGTTTAATTGGATACTATAGCCCATAATTTAGTCTGGCTTTTATATATTGCTTCTCACACTGAATATTGAGCAGGCTCAGAGCAGCCTTAACTTAGCAGGGTAAAGAGGCCATTTAATATTACAGTGACTAGAGACTCACTATGTTCAGTGATTTTAACTAAACCACCTTCAACAGAGCCATCGTGTTTTGTTTATGTCTGGAAAGCTACGTCTCAGAGAGTGCTCTTGAAGGGTTGCCATGTCCCCTTATTATAGGCAATGCTTATTAAGTGTCTTTAGGCTTGTTGCTTGGGCTGGGTTCATAAAGTGATCCATTTATGGAGTTGATAAAGTAGAAAGGTGCAAATCACTATATTTTGGTATATGGCTTATATTCAAGATCTGGCAACCCTAATGAGTAAAAATGTACCTTGTGATTTCTTTCACCGCACTTACAAAAAAATAAAAATAAATCACAACTCTGATATGTTTAAATATATCATTAGCAACTAGTATTTCAGTTCATTTCTGTACACACTGCATAGAACTTCTGTAAGTGGTTGTCACTACCTGAATTTTTCGGGAGTCAATTCGGTTGTAGAATGCAGTTGTCACTCCCGTAAAATACTGAACTGTGAGAACAGGCTTAAGTTTAGCAAATTTAGCTGCAGTGTACATAGCCAATAAGTGTTTTAAAGTCAGCTCAAATGATCAAACATGTTTGATATCTTCCAACTGGATAGAATTATAGTCTTAAACTAGAAAATCTGTCAACTCATACTCCCCAAAATCTGCAGAGTGACTCTCTTTTGGCATCTAACATCCACTCATCCAGACTGCAAATCGAAGCAAAAATCTGGACTAAAGTCATGTAGTGTATTTTAGCCTTTACAGAACTTCAAGTCTTTCTTGGACTCCTTGTTGCATTTAACCTAGATTGAGGCCAGTTAATCAGATCATGTAAATGAACTACAATAAAAGGAACAGATTGGAACTAATTGTATAGCCTAACACATCTTAGTGTAAGAAATCAATAATCTCTACAGTAAATTAATTTAAGAACTCTATTTCTGGCTTTTGGCCATTGACAAAATATCCATTAGCTGAGTCACTCTGTAATCCCAAATTGCATACAGTGTAACCAGATTTGTACGATTGGTCTTGTAATAATATATCAAAGTGAAACCGTTTCTGTTCAACAGAACAGTGAGACTGAGGAATCCCAATGGTCTTTTAATTTTATGAAAGCCTATGGGAGGCTCTCCACTACTGGACATTTCATTTTTCATGGGGGTATTATATGTCCATGGGTATTAGCACATTGTTTTTGCGCGTGCAATATCTTTGTTCATCACAGACAGTGGCATTCATCAATGTCCAGTGCAATAATTCAGCACTCTAACAGATCTGCAACATCCATACTCATACTCATCCACAAACACAGTCACTTGTCGCCACCTACTGGCACAAACATGTATCCTGCAGAGAAGCTCACTAACAGTAGAGCTTCTCTCCAGTAGAGGCAAAATAGAGGCAAGCGGAATGGATACAAACAGTGAAAATTCCAGTTTAATGACTGGAACTAAGTGTTGTATGTGTTAATTGTAAACAATGTAAAAATTATTTGTTGAGGTTGTAAAACAAAGATTATTGGAGTATATTTTATAAGAAATTACCATTTCAGTCTTTCTACTTCAAAATGTCACTTTTAATTCAGTGTGTTACTTGTAACTTTGTAATTATTTATGAAATGTACTCATTTTTTGAGTGTAGTATACTATAGTATTATGAATGCATATGCTTGCCAAAATGTTTTTGTCAGAATACACAGATCATTTTAATAGCTTTCAATTCAATTCAGTTCAATTTTTTTGTGCAGTTACAGCATCTGCCAGCAGGAGCACACTGGACTGTTTTAACTTGGCAAATCTTGACCTCTTCTTTTGGATGAACTTCTAACCTACATTTCCAATATATGAAGGCATCTTTTTTTTTTTTACTTGTGGCCTTTCTGTCACTTACTTTGCTTTGGTCTGCCAGCTGTTTTCCATGACCTTATTCTTTTGTCAGACCAGGCACTCTCTTCACTATAAGCGGGGCAATCTCTCTCGTTCTGTCTTTCTGTTCCTCCAGCCATACATTATTCATGCGCTATGTCCACTCGGCAGAACTAATCTGGCCTGCTGGTGATGACTGCACATTAAAATGCACCAGAATGAGCATGTTTCTTCTGTTAGGCCATTAAACACCCTAAAAGGATGGGAAAGATCTCTGGAGAGCACTATAAGTGCGTTCCCAAAATAGAAGGTTTTATGTTCACATAGACCGGAAATGTTGACATGAAAAGTTTGGACGTGCTTGACTGAACTGTTGTTTCTCATGATCTTAAACACTTTTTGATCTGTAGGTTTATGCCTAAAGTCTTGAAATGAGTTTGGTAGAGGTAGACAAATATACACTGAAAAAATGTATCATGGTTTCCACAAAAACATTAATCCTCTATGGTACGGAGTTGCCATATGGCAATAATTAATTTCTACTCATTTCCTTGTTATTCTGAAAAAAACTAAACAATATACTGCACTATGGGAATTAAAAGGGCAGGCTTTAAGGTAGATAATGATGTGCTGTTTTTAAGTCACATGGCATTTGAATGTCCATCCAGAACTCTTTTTCCCATTGTCACCCTCACACGGAAGACACCTGTTGAAGTGCTCCAGAAATTGCTCTATTAACCAAATTTCTAAACATCTCTTCGCAAGGGGGATTGTTTTGTAGCATCTTTGTTAAATAAATGTTATATTTGTATTCACAATTTAACTTTGTCTAACATAGTTTTGCTCTGAGTTTTCATAAGAACACCCCCCCCCCCCCCCCCCCAAAAAATATTTCTTTCAAAAATCTGTTTTGATTTGTATTTCATGTAATTAAAAACTCATTAAAAAAAGATTTCATGGTTAGAACATAATGCATACCATAGAAGGTTAAGCAGCATATACGGTTTTCAACACTGATAATAATAAGAACCGTTATTAATTATTGATAATAATTGTGTAACAGCATAGAATGAATTCTAAAGGAACATGTGACACTGAATACTGGAGTAATGATGCTGAGAATTCAACTTTGCCATCACAGGAATAATTACATATTAAAATATATAAAAATATAATATAGTGTATAATATATAGTTCTTCTGCTTTGTATAAACACCCTGATCTTGTTTCCACTGCCTGCCATTGAAAGGGAGGTGCTGTGCTGTTTTTGGGCTGTTTTCTTGGAATCACTTTCAAAGCAAATGTCTGCAGATGAGTCAGCTCCATCAAAGATCCGTTCTGGGAAGGACTCAGGTCTTTGCTCTGAGTAATATACCATGGTGTTGCAGCTGAATGGTGCAGCATACAAAGAAAGGTGTTTCTTCAAGTAGGGCAACTTTTTGTACACTAAAATATAGATTCTAGTTATTATACATTTTAAATATTATAAACGTTGTTATACATTTTAAACATTCGTCAGTCTGTGCATCAGCTGCTTTGTGATAAGTGAGTCATTGAATCATTCATTCAAAACGATGATTCGTCTAACAATCCAGCGACGACACACCACTGCTGTGGCTTCATTGGAGGTGTTTTTGCTGGCAGGGGGCAAAACAGACAAAGTATATGTCTTGTTTATTACACGGTTACATGAACGCACTTGTAACTGAATTGCCCTGCTGTTTTAGAATAGCCGTTGCGGCCTTATAGATACACATGTTTGTATTCGTAATCATTTGTCAGAATGTAATAACTTGCTCAGCCTATAATCTAATCTAATATAGACTTTCCACAATCCAAACAATTTCTGGTAGAACTCATATTTGAACATTCTTTCTCACTCAGAATATTGCCTATTTCTAGAGAAATCAAAAGCGCTGCAAGCATATCATTCATTTATATTCTTCCAGTCTCTTAGTCTCTGTACATTTAATGTCAAGATATTTGGACTTGTTGACTTGAAATAAAGTAACAGATGGTTATTTTCACGTCACAGAGCAAGGGTTGATTATGTTCAGCACCATGTTGTTTCACTGTTTTTTAAATCCAGATTTAGCATCTTCACACCTCCCACCTATCCTTAATGTACATATGTTCAATAATTCAACCCTTGATTCCTCTGAATAACCAAGATACTGAGAAAAGTCAGTAAATCCAACCTTTTCCTGTGGTCTTAATTTAAAATGTGGGGGGCAAAAGAGTTGTCTGACTTGTTTAATGATATTAAAAAAGAAAACTGTATTTTTTGATGAAAAACATGCAGACTTTATGAGAGTTATTATAGTTAACTTAAACTGAACTTAAACACTGAAGAGAGACTTTCAAAAACATAAAAAAAAAATCATACAAACCTTTGAACGATATTGTCACGAATCCGGTCTATGAACTTTCAATTCACTCACCACCAGAGGTCACCCTTCCATTACATTGACTCTCGCACTACACAAACTGTTGCATGTCATCCTGGACTACATATCCCATCATCCACTGCACTGATTGCACACAGCTGTAACCAATCACACATTCACTATATAACACTCACTCTGATCCCTTTCAAACGGCCGAGTACTGTTTAGTGCATATCACTCACCTAGCGATAGCTACTCTACGGAGCCAGTTCTAGTTTTCATTGTTTAGTCTTAGTCTTAGTCTTAGTCTTATGCCGAGTTCACACTGCACGATTTTAGCCCGATTTTTCACTCACTGCACGATTTTAG
>NW_015505400.1:1111501-1118619 GCF_001515645.1 Sinocyclocheilus grahami | reverse complement strand
TTATGCCGAGTTCACACTGCACGATTTTAGCCCAATTTTTCACTCGCCGACAGGTTTTGTGAAATCGCCGACAAATGCCCGACATCGGAGGCAAATCGTTGCTCGTGCACGCGAGTGACAATCACGCAGTGTGAATTATCAAAGTCGTGATCTGAGGGAATCGCCGATGCGTCACCGACGCTCGCGAAATATTTGGCATGCTAAATATCTGGAGCTGTCGCCGATTCACAATCACGCTGTGTGCAATGATTTCTGACTGAAAAACACATCGGCGATGACCTACAGCCAATGAGAGACCAAGATACAGGGCAGCGGGAAGTTCGGGAGGAGTTATAGACCAGAATATCAGTATTGTAATAGATATATGAACAATTATATCATACAGAAACAAGCACAAACATTTGCTTGACCAGCCACAACATCAGCATAACAGTTACTGCAAAATTATTTACCTGCAACTCTCTTTGCAGAACACACAATCCCTGTTCCCTGCATCTCCCTCCTGCATAATCTGTTTTTCTTTTTCTCCTTGTAGCTGGAAATCAGCTCACAGACAATTTGCGGGCTATATATATATATTTAAAATAATTACAGTCTTGCTCGCGAGAACTCCGGTCTGAAGCACGCAGGTTCTCGCATTATTTCTTTATCACTTCTTGCGTGTGTTTTGTTGTGAAACGTAGTTTGCGGACCAGACCGAGTTGTCGGCGATTCTTCCTGAGAGTGAAGTCATGCAGTGTGAAACCCCCTGTTGCCGATCCATCGTGCAATGTGAACACAGCAGCAACTGACTGCTACCCCAGATAGTCACGCAGTGTTAAAACAACGGCGTATGACAAGTTTGAAAATCGTGCAGTGTGAACTCGGCATTAGTCTTAGTCTTAGTCTTGCCTGTTTTCTCGTGTTCTGATTCCTGCCTGTGTTTCTCAGATAGCCCTTTTGTCTCGCCGTTCGGACTCTGTTTTCTCCTGCCTGGACTATTGCTCGTGTTATTGGATTTACCCTCTTGTCAAGCCCTCTGGATAACGTTTTATGTCACGAATCTGGTCTATGAACTCTCAATTCACTCACCACCAGAGGTCACCCTTCCATTACATTGACTCTCGCACTACACAAACTGTTGCATGTCATCCCGGACTACATATCCCATCATCCATTGCACTGATTGCACACAGCTGTAACCAATCACACATTCACTATATAACACTCACTCTGATCCCTTTCAAACGGCCGAGTATTCTGTCATGGAGCCGATGAGACGAGAGATGTGTGGATGCATCTGCATCTGCATCTGCAAAAGCTTTTATTTAAAGGCGTGGTCAGAAAACAGGCAAGGCAAGGCAAGATTAAGACTAAACAATGTAAACTAGAAATGGCTCCGTAGAGTAGCTATCGCTAGGTGAGTGATATGCGCTAAACAGTACTCCGCAGTTTGAAAGGGATCAGCGTGAGTGTTATATAGTGAATGTGTGATTGGTTACAGCTGTGAGCAATCAGTGCAATGGATGATGGGATATGTAGTCCAGGATGACATGCAACAGTTTGTGTAGTGCGAGAGTCAATGTAATGGAAGGGTGACCTCTGGTGAGTGAATTGAAAGTTCATAGACCGGATTCGTGACAGATATTCTCTTGTTTTTAGAGAATATGTCTTGCAATATTTTATTTCTCTGTTTCAAGCACAAACCGACATTTTTCTTAAATTTATGCTTTAAACAATAACAAAAAGTTTGTGCTGATTTGCCTTGTTACTTCAGGAAATCGGTTAAATTGTGCTAAAACAGTTCGCTGCAAATAATAACACTATCAGCAAGCACAGTATTCTCTTGTTTTTAGAGAATATGTCTTGCAATATTTTATTTCTCTCTGTTTCAAGCACAAACCGACATTTTTCTTAAATTTATGCTTTAAACAATAACAAAAAGTTTGTGCTGATTTGCCTTGTTACTTCAGGAAATCGGTTAAATTGTGCTAAAACAGTTCGCTGCAAATAATAACACTATCAGCAAGCACAGTTCATTCTTAATCAAATCCCCCATCTCATGGCAATTCATAACTATTTTACATTTTGGCAAATTGGTGGCTAATTCATATAATAATATTATCCCTTAAAAGTTCATTTCTGATGCTGTTGTTGACTGTTTCAGTTCTCAGAGTTTAGCCTCTCGCTTGGCTGGCTGCACGCTCGCACATTTCTTCCTGTTCCACAGGACCCGGTCAGGACAGTCCCGCAGTATAGCTACCCTGATTCCGCCAGTAGGCATGGGTCACCATCTCTACACGTGAGTCCTAGTGCACCAGATCTGTCAAGACACATCACACCATATCGAAAGCTCGTCCTCTCTGTCTCTCTCAGACACACACACGGGCTATTTGGGACTGATCAAGACCATGTTTTTTGTAGATATTTTCAGTGCCTGCCAAGTCAAGCCTGGGACACCTGCACCATGCAAATATGAGCTCTCTGAGGCAATCTGTGGGGATTTCACAAACAACAGCACCAAGTGGCCAATCCAATGATGCTGAAATCTGTCATCCTTCACTGAGGTAAGACCTTTCCCAGAGGAAAAAACAATTGCTCAGAGGTTGCTCTTTCTTAGCTTAGGAGTCTTAACCCTATTTGATACATAAATGTCTAAGGCCTGTAAATGATCAACATAATCAAAACTTTGCTGAAAAACATGTATAATTCTAAAGCCTTTTAGTATAATTCTAAAAACGTTCACCTTCAGGTTGTGAAATCTATTTGTTGTAAAATTTGTAATGATTTTTATGAAGTGAATGTAAAAATAAATGTTATATTGTTAGTAATGTTTCAATATGACCTGGACTGAAGGAATATAGGTTTACATCCATACATTTTTTTTTATTTTTTTTTTTTAGAAAAATCATGTTATCAGGTTTTTGAAGAGCATTTATTTGTTCATCTCTCAGTCATCATTGTATTGGATTGCATTATATGATTCACCCCCTACAATGAAAACCACAGAACATAAAACGAAGCATTAGAATATCCTCTTTTTATGATGTATTATTGGGAGATAGAGAATGACAACTGATATTCATATGCATTTTATTTTTTTTTAAGTAGTCTGCTATATTGTTTTAAAAATGTCATTAACATTACAAGCTGTCAGAATTCCATCTTACTTTTTGGCCATATAAATATCAGCAACTGCACCAAATTTCATATTTTTGTTCAGTATGGGCCTCTGAATAAAAAGTCATGAGTATGAGCTCCATATTCATATCATACTATATGGGCCATAAAAACGTATGATGTATCAAATATGAAAATTTTTGTTGAGTAAAAGCTGACATGACACTATAGCCCGAAATTGAGCCAGTAGATAAAACAATTATAATAATAAATTAATTATTATTATAATTGTTTTATCTAATGCTCAATCAACTAAATTTCTAAAAATTTAATTTTGGGAGGCTATAGTTTCATGTCAGATTTTACAGGATTAATGGAGCTTTCGATTAGGTCTTTTATAAGAAGTTTATGAGAAATTAAGCATTAGCGTTAGTTCTGGCATGTCACGTGAGTCTCAGCTGATCACATCTATAGGAATACGACACCTATCGCGGCATTCCTATATAAGCGCTATTCAGCAGCTTTTCAGCTTGCTCCGGAGCAAATTACCCTCCATCCCCAGCTCCTCCTTTTGCCACAGTCAGGACTTGGCTTTCTGATATTCCTCGCTAATCAGACTCCTTTATCTTGAATAAAGTGTTACACTTAAATATCATTAAGTGCATTAATAATATCTGCCTTGTTCTGTTCTGTTAACCCTGGGGGGGGTTATTATTGCTGCTCTCCCTGCTCATTCATTACAGGCTGCATGGATGGGCAGGGAGTTTTTTTTTGTTGCCCAGAACAGAACCATACCACCAAACCAAACTTTATGCGAAGTATCTATCATTTTGACGTTAGTGGTCCTGACAGAGATAAAAAGACACAAACTGTAAGAGTATAGAGCTATCAAACAAACAGCATTGTTTGGATAACTTGGTCTTTACCGGAATCTCATGAGAAATGTTTGAGTTCATTTTGAGATCTCCGACTGTTTTGATTTGAGCACAGACTGAGATTCTGAAACTCAAGAATAGACATGAGTCATTTTTTCTTTGGAGACAAAAATCGGAGAGGTGGGAAACCTGCTCTCCATTTAATCTCATTGACATCTAGGAGAAACATATCAGATCTCATTAATGATTTTTCTTCTTTGCTAACACCAAACAAAGCATGTTACAAAATCAAATCTATGAGAGCACTAATCAATCATTTGTTTGATGCATTATTGAAGGTATGCCTCAATATCATGTTCCAATAGACCTAGTGAAGTTAATTAGTTTGTATAGCTTCACTCTATGCAGACATACAGTACTGGTTATTAATTACATTAATTATTCACAATCTTTTGGGTGGATGTGCTTTTAAGGTGTGTGCATGTACTGAGCTACAAGCACAGCACGCAGGTTTATGTGACCGGAGTATGTACTGTGATGTGATTCCTTTCTGGTCCTCATGGAAAAGTCCTGAGATGTGAGGAGAATTCCAAAGAGGAAATCTGCGGGATTTTCCCACATCGGCAGGCTGATCATGATTCCCACTTACACATGCACAGAATTCTGAAAGTGTGTTTTTTTTTTTTTTTTTTTTTTTTAATGGTTGTGCTGCTTGGAGTATATGAGATTATTAAAATATGTCTTTAGACAATTAAACAAAATGATGACATCCATGAATTTTAACATCAGTTCAAATGCAACCTGCACAAAAATATTGTGGACATCTTCTGATCTGATTATATCTCTGTCCAGTTGTTTTGTGGGAGATGGAGGCTGTGTGTGTGAAGAGGGAGATCCAGGTTTGCACGGGATTATGGGAGCTGTGCGTGTTGATTGGAGGAACCGGTTCTGTGTTACCTCACCCAATATAAGGTAAGACTCAACATACCAATGCTGAAAGAAAGATGAATTCATTATTTACTGGATCAAGTCTTTTCACAGCCAAATACAGTCACATGATAATTAAATAGTTAGTAAAAAGAAGATATAATACAGGTTATATTACATTTCTCAGACCTGCTACTACCCACTTACCAGGTCTTCTTCCTTCTCATCCTGTAGCTTCACCTTCTTACTGACAGAGGAAGACAAACCTCAAACGCCTGAGGTAAAACACTCTAAAACAGCACATCATCTATGCATATCTTAACTTTAAATGTCACAAAGCTATTTTAATTTCCTTCAAATGCAATCTTTATCGCTTCAAGCAAACATTCAGCTAAAGATGAAAATTCATTTACTTCCCCTTATGTCATTCACAACCTGTATCACACAAATGTCATTACACTAGTCCATATGACTAATGGGCTATATCAATGCAATGAAAGTGAAGTGACGCGACATGTGGTCAAGTATGGTTACCCATACTAGGAATTAGTGCTCTGCGTTTAACCCATCCTAAGTGCACACACACACACACACAGCAGTGAACACACACCCGGAGCAGTGGGCAGCCATTTATGCTGCGGCGCCCGGGGAGCAGTTGGGGGTTCGGTGCCTTGCTCAAGGGCACCTCAGTCAGTGAAGGTGGAAGAGAGCGCTGTACATTTCAAATAATGCAAAGGGTGTGTGCTGTCTCCTATTATTTTATGTGCCATCCTCATCACTTGCTGTTCATAATAAAATGTAAGACTTCGCAAGGAACCATCCATAATTCTTGCGCACATATTAACAATGCCTTGCAAACAATTTGTGTTCTTTTATAGACAATTATGAAAACAAATAAAGGAAAAGGTCAGGATACTTTAAACAAATGAATTAAAAAAAAGACCTGTGAATAACGCTCTGTACATTGAACGAGTTAAGCTTCCTCAGCACAAACAATCTTTGGTGTGACGTTTTAATAATTGTATCCATATTTTGATCAAACTTCAACCTGTTATCAATAATCATTCCTAAATACTTATATTCCTCTACTACATCCACCGGTGTGTCATTAATGACCACCTGTTGAAGTGCAAGTGTATTCTTACTAAAATTGGTGATCATCTCTTTAGTTTGATACATTTAGATCTAATTACATCTCTTAAAAATAAAGGTGCTTCGAAAGGTTCTTTAAGCGATGCCATAAAGAACCATTTTTGGTTCCACAAAGAACCATTCAGTCAAAGGTTCTTTAAAGAACCATCTCTTTCTTACCTTTTTATAATCTGAAGAACCTTCTTTCGCCACAAAGAACCTTTTGTCAAACAGAAAGGTTCTTCTGATGTTAAAGGTTCTTTATGGAACCATTTAGACAAAAAGGTTCTTCTATGGCATCGTGAAGCACCTTTATTTTTAAGAGCGTATTACACCACAAAATAAAATCATACAAAACCGAACCATATTCCTGGTCTGAATATGAAAGCAAGGACAGAAGCACAGTATCATCCGCATATTTGACCAAATAACTGTTGTCTTGTAAACTCTGACATTCATTAGTGTATAATATTAAAAGATTAGGAGAAAGTACACAACCTTGTGGTGAACCTATAGAAATGTTTGTGTCCGATAAAACCACATTTTGCATCATCTACACCTCTTCTAGCGTGATATTCAAACTGCATTGGATCTAGGACCGGTCCAGGGACCGTCATCATATGCTTTATGATCTGTTTTTCAAAAGCTTTCATGACCAAAGAGGTCAAGGCAATCGGACGGTAATCATTCAAAGATTCTGGCTTAGCTTTTTTGGGTATTGGTACAATAATTGAGCTTTTTCATGGATCAGGTACCAAATTCATTGTACTTATTAGATAAAATTAAATTGGTATCATAATTCTCCATTGTCTTATGCTGATTTGATACCCCTGTACTTACTGCAGCCATACTCTTAATTCCTTTCCAGGCGACTTTAAGATTACCATGCATAAACATACCCTCAATCTTATTTTTATAATTACTTTTAGCAATTTTAATTGCCATTTTAACTTCCCTATTTATCTGTTTTTTTTCTTCTCCTCATCAGTCCCCGATAGAAATACTCTCTTCTTCATATTCAGTATACTTCTTTTTTTTTTTTTTTTTTTTTTTTTTTTTTTTTTTTTTTTATTAAATCCTTTGAAA
>NW_015505400.1:1092148-1111491 GCF_001515645.1 Sinocyclocheilus grahami | reverse complement strand
TTTTTTTTTTTTTTTTTTTTTTTTTTTTTTTTTTTAATTAAATCCTTCGTAACCCAAGGGTTATTATTAGGATACAAAGTAATATTTTTAGTAGGTATAACAAAATCAACACAGAAATTAATATATTTAGAAATGGTAAGCACCTGTTTGTTAAGATCAGAACATGTGTTAAAAACAGATTCCAATCTGTGGAATCAAAACAACCCCTTAAAACTTAAGAAAAAGTTGAACAAATCATATCTCTCTCTTTACTTGCTTTACAATAGGAATGTACACAGAAGACAGCAAGATTATATTATGATCAGATGAACCAAGAGGAGCACCCGAAATCAGGCCATACCATCTATCCAAAACTTTATCAGCGCATGTAACATATCGATAATAGCCTTTAGATATTTATCCATAATACAATGGTTAAAATAAATGTAGGTGCATTTAGAGATATATTATCCAGTTTACCCAGGGCATTTGAGGGAACTCACAAGGAAGATAAAGAGGACATAAAGAAACTGCAATGAGTTCAATATCTGAATTACAAATCTTATGTCGTACTATTGCTGTATTACACCAACTTTCCTTTAATATAAACACACACACCTCCTCGGTGTTCTTTCCCTGTTGTATCTTTGTCTCTGTTCAGCCTGATCCATAAAGTGCTATCAGCGACTGAATCATCCAACCATGTTTCGGTGAATGGCATCATATGCCTGCTTCTGTATTCGTGCATGGAACTCACATTGGCTTGTAATTCATCCAATTTGTGGCAAAGCGAGCGTGCATTGCCTAAAAGTATTCCAGGCAGCGGAGTATATCTTTGAATCCTCTTTAGTCTACGTTGAACTCCACCTCGATTCTCATGTTTCTTCCTTACTCTCCTTTTCGGACCTCGGGTGTTCACAGAAGGCCAAACTAGTTCTTCGGGGAAGCGGCATCGACAGGACCGGCATTTGAATGCAAGCCCAACAGAACCTCACTTAATTTATCAGTGAATAATGACTTAAATAGCATGTCACCAGAATTATCATAGGACTCAGAAAACATGGACTGCACACAAGCCATATGAAGTAATGGTACTTTTGTGGTTTTTGTGTCCCTTCTATAGTTTACAGTTCTCATTCATTGTGTTTGCACGGAGAAAAATGACCAGTACATTATTCAGTTCCCTCCTTTTATGTGTGCAAATCTAGAGTTTTTCGTTTGTTTTGTTTTTAGTTTTACATGCTAAGTGATACTGAACAGTACTATATTAAGAATGCATAAATGTTTATTTATTTTGAAGTCGCATTCAAAATGATTCATATCGTTTCAGTCAGAAAGAATATGGTCAGCTGCCAATATTGAGAGATGTGGTGATGGCGGAAACAAATTTCAGTTGAAGTCCATCTTTTGAACTTGCAGGTTACAAATACACCCCCATCCAAACTTGATCACCTCCTTCATGAATTCATTGTACCACAATCATATGCAGAGGTACAAAGATTAATTTATATAATGGCTCATGAGTTGTGGGCATCTGTCAGTGCATTTAGTCCAGTGAATGGTCCATGAGTGTTGTTCCTATAGCCCTCACAGAGAAAAATCTAGACTGCCCACTCTCCTGTGCTGTCATTCTGAGTTTACATGACAAATGGCAAGGAACACCATCAGGTCACCACTGATGCCACAGACAAAATCAAACCCTGAAAACACACACACACACACACACACACACACACACAAACCCTGTCCATGGACCAAGAGATGCTTCAAGGATATCAACTATGTGCCAAAACATTTTTTATATTATTTTCATAGTAAACAGAATAGACAATAGACATTAGTCAGGTTCCATATAAATCACAGTGTATAAGAGACAAAACTCATATTCTCCACTAAGCAATGATATATGTTTCAGTGTGAATTCAACATTTAATAACAATATCCTGTTAAATTGTCAGAATTCTGGTAAATAACTACACTATCCATAATCCTGAAGGAAGATAATCCACCAATCACAGAATCGCTGCACAGAAACTATAAAATGTGAGGAAAAAAATATAATTGTAAGTTTTCTGATAAAAATTGAAATTAAAATGCCATTAAAAAAATCCTGAATTTGCTGTGCTTATTGTAGGTCTGCACAGTTTGGCAAAAATTGTTGTGATTATCTATCTATCTATCTGAGAACAACATAAGAAATATTTCTATTGTAACTGTAAAATAAAAAAATCTAATATTTAAAAAATAATATAATAATAATTTTTTTAATATTACAACTGCAAAATCACAATACTAATATTGGGCACATTTTGAGGCACATTTTGCCTTGATTGTCCAATGCTCTACTCGTCTGACACAATGTATGGATTCCATTTTCTTCAGGTTTTCTTAGCAAATATTCATATAAATCATTATTTTTTATTAATTTGATTAATTAATAACTATATTATGTAATTTGATTTTAAAAAGCACTTTAAACAGTTGACAACATTGTGTTGTCAATATACTGTATACAGTCTTTGTCAGATTTTCCAGTATTTTCTTAAATTAGAGTTATAAATGTTTTAATTCTTCTCTAAGCTGGTTGGTTTGATTAAAGGCTTTATTTTATTGAACTCTTTATTGAAGAAATTTTAATGTCTGTGGAAAAAAGGAATGAGAAAAAAATTCTAAGGACACTGAAAAAATTGCTGCTTGTTGTGCTGTATAAGGATGCTCAAGTAAACATCAGATTACGTCAGTGATGTCCATTTTGCTGTCTGATTGCATTCCAGCGATATTGTTCTTTTGATTATGATATTCTTATTGGTCAGTGAGTGATATCAGCATGCTTGATCTTTACACAAGTCCTTCTTTCTCACACACACCAACACTGTCAGTTTGAGCGTCAGTGGTGCTTAAGGGGGTTACCCTTTCCACACAACCACGCAATCTATTCCCCCCGGAGAAGAGGGGATGAGCAGGAAAAAGATGGATGGAGGAGAGGAAAGGGGAGGGCAAGAGAGAGGGATGACTCATCCTCTGTGAGAGCAGCAGTGCATCAATGTCTTAACCCACAGACTTTCATTTACAGTGAGCACACAATACTGACAGACGAACCGTGAAATGAGGAAAGATGAGAATTGAAGGATGGGAGGGCTCAGGGCAAATATGCCCCAGATATTTAAATTGTGAGGACTAAAATTTCATAGTATCTAATCCTTTTGACCACACTTCTATATTAAAAATAATGGTTCCAAACGGGTGTTTTTGCAGCGATGCCATAGAAGAACCATTTTGGGTTTCCCAAAGAACCTTTCAGTGAACAGTGAACCATTTTCCCCTACACTCTAAAAAGAAAAGGTTCGAGAAAGGCTTATTACACTCTAAAAATGCTGGGTTGTTTCAACGCAACTTGGGTTCCCCAATGAACCTTTCAGTGAACAGTTCTTAAAAGAAACATTTTTATTTCTTACTGTAAAAAAAAAAAAAGAAAACCTTTTGTGGAATGGAAAGATTCCATGGATGTTAAAGCTTCTTCATGGAACCATAGAGGCCAGTAAAGAACTGTTATTTTTTAAGATGTTCAGATGTTCAAGATGTTTTTTTGACACACACTACCAAAAAATAAAGGTTCTTTACTGGCCTCTATGGTTCCATGAAGAAACTTTAACAGTCATGGAACCTTTCCATTCCACAAAATGTTATAGTCATAAAAGGTTCTTTAGATTATTAAAAGGTTCTTCAGAAATTCAAAAATGGTTCTAAGAACTGTTCATTGAAAGGTTCTTTAGAGAACCCAAAATGGTTCTTCTGTGGAATCACTGTGAAAAGCCCTTTTTGAACCTTTATTTTTAAGAGTGAAATGGGCATGGTGTTATACGTTAGAAGCGAAATGCATCCTCAAAAATATACAAATATAGACGGCACCAGGGATTGAAATTAACTTTTTCACTCACCAGCCAATTTGGCTGCAAAATTTTTAAGTTACCGGCCATTCATAACTTCTACTAGCCAAAAAAAAAAAAGAGAGACAGATATAAACCAACAGTTTGAGGCTGTCTACACTGGGCGTGACACGATCATTTTGTGTCAGTACTAGGGTTGTGCGATATTGACAAAAAATAATATCTCAATATTGTCTGGGATTTTATCGATAAAGATAATTAGATGATATTTTGCTGTGTGCGTTATTGTGCTGATATCTTAAGGATACCGTGGACAGCTGACTTCTAAAGTTTTTGATATATTTCATATTCTGTGTGGTCAGTTCACCGCAGTGATAGAAATTAATCTTTTCCAATAGATTTTTTCCTTTTATGGACATTTTTACCTTTTATAAAGCCTTTTTTTTCTAAAAGTGTTTTATATAATTTAGTAATAGACAATAAGTGTTTATTGTCATATTTTAAGTAAAATTCTTCAAATTAATCAGTCAATTGTAATAATAAGACATTTAGGCTGTTACTAAACAAATGAAATCAGTATCAATAAAATGAATCTTTGCAGAAGTTGCATATGAAGTGGCATTTAGATGTATTTACACATGGTAATGCAGCTTAGAGGGACATGGAATGCTTTAGCCTGCAGTTACAAATGCATAAGTAATGTTTTGATATTTTAAACATGAAAGGTTGAATACTGATATTTGAAATTATTTAAAAAATGAAAAGATACTTTGAATGTGAAATTAAATCTGCGAGTATATGGCAGCAAGTCACTGGTAAGTGAGTCATTGCGATTGAACCGAATCATTTAAACGGTTGATTCATTCAGGAACAAAACAACATAATGTTGCTCAGAGATGCAAAAACAGTGCTGTGACTGTGTTTGGAATGTTTTTTGTTGGCGAAATAGCGTAAAAACAGCCAATATGGTGTCTAAAACATAAGTCTCCTGATATTAACTTATTGATTTTATACAACAGTTCAATAAACAATATCACATTTGTAACCATGCTGATTTATTTAAGAAAAAATGATCATGTTTCCACTGTGAAGAACCTTTTGTGCAATGGAAAGGCTCCATGAATGTTAGAGGTTCTTCATTAAAAGCATAAATGCAAATAAAGAACCGTGTTTTTTTTTAAAAGATGTTCAATCAAATTTATTTGACATACACCTCTAAAAATAAAGGTTCTTTATCGGCATCTATGGTTCGATGAAGTCGTGGAACCTTTCCGTTCCACAAAAGGTTCTTTATAGTGGGAAAAAAAGGTTCTTTTGAATTATAAAATGTTCTTCACTTTAGAAAAAAAAAAGGTTATTTTAAGAACTGTTCAATTAAAAGGTTCTTTACGGAACCCAAAATGGATCTTCTAATGAACCTTTATTTATTTAACTTTTATTTTTAAGAGTGTAAAAGGGCACAGTGTTATACGTTAGAAGTGAAATGTGTCCTCAAAAAGTAAAAAATGCTCTTGAATATCAATACCTTTGACAAACATAGACGGCACATTTCTAACATCAGTGTGTCGATGCATCTGTAACATCACAGAGCTGCATGATTCTGCTGCCTGCAGCTGCGTTTTCTATTTTATGAATGGATGCTGGGAGGGGCCATGATGTCAATACTCTCAGTGAGAACCTCCCCCCCACCTCCAGATGCGGGAAAAGCCTTCATAACCGTCTCCCTCCTCCACGTATCCCACGCATCCGTCCGCATGCGCTCACCGCCCCTCTTCCTCCAACCACACCTGTTCTCCTATCAGAGGAACCAGCTTCAGCCAGTCTGCTAAGGGGCTTGCTGACGCCAGAAGACCCCCCTTCTTTTCTCTCTCTCTCTCGTGCTCCTTTTTCGCCACTAAAAGACTGGCATGAATAATCCATGCCAGATAAAGAACTGCAGCAGAGAAGGACGTGATCACAAGCCACACTCGTGCATGTACGCACACCCTCAGACACACACACACACACACACGCGTGTATCGTGAGCATGGCTGATGGAGGCAGAGCAGAGGGGCGTGTGAGACTGCAGTGGCATCCTTCTTCATCACTCGACGCGTGCAAAGCAATCTTCCTCTTACGCTCCGAAAACTGAAGCTGGCATGTTCTGCTTCTGCCTGCAGGGCTCTTTGCTGAAGCTCCAGGCTCTGGAGGGAGACACCAGCCCTTCTTCAGACACCTCTCCTGAAGAAAGTCCACCTAGCCTGGGATTCAAAAATGAAATCCTGATTCCTTCATGCAATGGCGTTGGGGAAGAGCGCAGCCCACCAGGTAGGAGAGCCGGCAGTGCGTTATGGGTAGCATGTGAGTGCCTGATGGTCAAACTGAATGGTGGGCTGCTACATTGCATGATTGAATGAATGTGATCTGCTGATATGAAAACCCACTGACCGACTAACATGACTTATGGGAGGGCTGGGTTTATTTGTTTATGGGTTTTGTGAAGAAGATGGCTCTTGTTTTTTGGGCACATGTGAGTCAGTTGTCCGAGCCGCTTCACACTGGCATCTATTAATAACGCAGGCACTGAGATCGCAGGCACCTCCTCACAGCACGACTTTAATTCACAAGCACACATATCCATCCCACAATTTGGCGAGATTCTTTATGCACTACCTCTTACATACGTCATTTCACTACATACCTTTTTTTTTCTCTGCGCTAAAAGCTAACAAATGATGCTGGAGCTTTTTTGTCAGAGCTAACTTCACTCTTCTGAGCAGTTACTTGTAATCAGCTGGTGATTTTTAGCAGCTGTATGAAGTCAGTTCTCAAGTTCACACAGGTGTCCTTGCAGAGTAACCTCACATGTAGTATAATTATCTTCAAGTGATTTTTTTCAACCATAAAGTAATGTTCTTAAGTATGCAATGTCATCTCATGAAGTGACATTTAATATACTGTTCAAAATAGGTTCTGAATGTTTTAGAAAGAAGTCACTTATGCTTTTCAAGACTGCATTTATTTAATAAAAAATACAGTAAAAACGGTAATATTGTGAAATAGTATTACAATTTAAAATAACTTTTATATTTGAGTATATTTTAAAATGTCATTTATTCCTGTGATGCATAGCTGAATTTTCAGCATTATTGGTCCAGTCTTCAGTGTCACATGATCCTTCAGAAATCTTTCTGATATGCTGATTTGTTGCTCAATAAATATTTCTTAATATTATCAATTTTGAAAATAGTTGTGCGGCTTAATGTTTTTGTTGAAAATATATTTTTTAGGATTTTTGGGGGGAATAGAAAGTTCAAAATAACAGCATTTATTTGAAATAGAAATCTTTTGTAACATTATAAATGTCTTCAACTGTCACTTTTGATCTGTTTAAAAATGTTAATTATAAAAAAAGTTCTGACCCCAAACCTTTGAACAGTAGTGTACAAATTTAAGCTTAACTGAACTACTGAAGCCACTGCTTGTTAACTTTTTTTTCATTCATCATTATATGCCTCAGTGTTTGCATTGTCTTGATTTCAATGGGTCAGAGAGTGACTCAGGTGTGTGTGTGTGTGAAGCTGAGCAGTTTGTCATTTGTTCACTCTGTTCATTTTCGCTGTCTCTTTGCATCTTTGTTTTCATTTGTGTCTGCTATTGTTCTTTTTTGAGAAGTGTGGAATGATGAAGTTTGCTTGAGTCAGTATGAACAGTGAATTTGCTTTATTAAAGGGGTCATAATGATGCAATTTCAATTTTTCCTTTCTCTTTGAAGTGTTACAAGCTCTTGCTGCATAAAGAAGATCTGTAAAGTTGCAAAGACTAAAGTCTCAAATCCAAAGAGATATTCTTTATAAAAGTTAAGGGTCAACCACGCCTACCTAAAACGCCTCGTTCTGACACGCCCCCACATGTCTACATCACAATGTGGGAAGATTTGCATAACACCGCCCAAATGTTTACGCAAAGAAAGAAGGCGAAACTTTTATTCTCGCTGTAGTATTGTTGTTGCCGCCGCCATGTTGTGGAGATGCTGTGTGTTTCGTTGTGAAAGTGAAACTACTTTGTTTGGCCTTCCAAAAGAGGACGATATTCGCTTCGTCATGCCTAGAGCTGATCCGTGCTGGTCGCTGAGGAAATACATCAACTTCTCGCTGTGGATCGCCGGATCGGCTTTCACCGTGGACGAAGCGGAGTCCAGCCCGGGGTCGTCACATGGGGTTGCCGCAAGCCCGCCGGCCGCTCCTTCGTCGAATCCGCCGGCTGCACCGTTCTCAAGCCCGCCAGCCGTTCCTCACTCAAGCCCGCCGTGTGAGACGCTTGTGAAAGCGAAACTACTTTGTTTGGCCTTCCAAAAGATGACACGACTAGAAATCAGTGGTTAAGTTGTATTTACAACACTGTTCCAGAACAGTTAAACCCAAATATTCAGATGTGTGCAGCGCATTTTATGGAGGACTGTTTCCTGATCCTGGTAGAGTAGACTACAATGCCGGCTGTTCTGACTCACAGACCGTAAGTCCGTTTTCATTTTAAGGATTTGCCACTGATGATTCAAACGAGCTTTGTATAAATTGATGCGTTTCAGAAAGGCGGGGCATAGAGGAGAAACAATAATGTACAGTATGTTGAAAATAATGTGTTTTTTGAAACCGCATAAACACATTTAATTAAATGTAAACACCAAATACACAAAATTATTTTTAGCAACATCATATGACCCCTTTAATCATGCCATTAAAATGTCTTATCCCGAAAATGGGTTGGAGTTAGGACGATTCTAAGGACCCATGCACTTTTGGCACCCCCAGAGATCTGTTTTATTAGTAGTAACAGTAGTAATAATGTAAACCGAGCCGGACGATTTGGTCAGTTCCACTTTTAAACACATATTAGTTTTGCTATAGAAAATCTACAAATTCACAATTTGCTTACATAGAGCAGCAGCAGGAAGCGCCTGAGATTGTCATGGCAACCAGATACACTGCACTCGAATTACGGCTGCGTTTCTATTTTGCCACACTAAACTTGGCAATAAACACGTTGAAAATAATACACAATAAAAATGTCTGTCAAAACGATCTTAATCAAGTAGTGAATTACTCATCCAGTTTTAAAAAAATACTTTAGCTGGGTTTCCACAGGCAGGGTCACACTTATCTACAGTGTATGAAGCTAAAGGTTTTTGGGTTAAGGTTCATAATGTAGAAAATGTTTAACATTGTATGCTGTATGTGCATAGCTAGCAAACAAGGAATGCAGCTGTTAAGCTAATAGTCACATTTAGCTGAGTAAGACCATGATTGAGAAATGTTGGATACTGCTTGAAATGCTGGTGTTATGGGGTATCCTATTTATTATTTTAGGATTTTTTAGTTTGCCCCAGTAAAGCATTTCTATTAATATAACTGATTAAGTAGTCAAACTCATTCCATATCAGCAGAATAGTGTGGTACAGAAAGTTTATGTCCATAGAAACGGTTCTGAATTAATTATGTTACTGATACCTAATGGTCAAAAGCAATAGCAAAAGCAATAGGTCAATATTATTAAATTGCAGATTTTTAATAGCTAGGTTGGCTTGTACACTATATTGCCAAAAGTATTGGGACACCCCCTTCTAATTAACAGGTTTGACTACTTTAGTAATTTCCATGAGTACAAATCTGAATGTTTAAGCAAATAAGGATATTCTAGGGAATTGTGTGCTTCTAATTGTATACCAATAGTTTGGATAGGACCCTTTTCTATTCTAACACATCAATGCCTCTGTGTATAAAAAAGAAAAAGATTGATTCAGTCAGTGTGGAAGAACTTGACTGGTCTGCAGAAAGCAAAGTCCTAATCCCAGCTGAACACCTCTAGTGTGACTCTAAATGCAGACCTTGAGCCAGAAACTTATCACCAAACACCAATGACTTGTACATATGCGTAAAATCATTTTAGACACTTCCAAAACTGGAAATACAATTTTTAAATACATGAATTGTTTCCATCTTTGATGCCACAGTTTTTGGAAGGGGGGTGTCCCAATATTTTTGTCCATATATGTATGTACAAGTCATTGGTATTTAGTGATGATGAGTTTGTGGCTGAAGGTCTGCATTTAGTCACACCAGAGGTGTTCAGCTGGGATTAGGACTTTGCTTTCTGCAGTCAAGTTCTTCCACACTGACTGAATCTATCTTTTTTTAAACCTTGTCTTATACACAGAGGCATTGTCGTGTTAGAATAGAAAAGGGTCCTGTTCAAACTATTGGTATAAAATTAAAAGCACACAATTCCCTAGAATATCGTTATATGCTTAAACATTAAGATTTGTACTCATGGAAATTACTAAAGTAGTCAAACCTGTTCATTAGAAGGGGGCGTCCCAATACTTTGGGCAATATAGTGTATGTTTGGTGCGGTAGGGGGCCCAATCTAATATTCTTTCATAGGGCCCAAAATCGCTAGCAGCGCCCCTGACCATCACTATTACTGTTTAGTGTTAGTGAACTGAACAATCCCCTAATGGTAAGTTTTAAACTTGTCCCACGTTGTTCATGCTATGAAATGATACCTCAAATCATGCATTTTGTTGAGGACAGGTGTGGTATTACTTTTCTAACAAATCAGATTTACATTGTAGACAACTTAAAAGAGGTTAAAAAGTTCTATAGAGCCTCAAGCTTTATCTAAAAAAACTGAATATCATAGGGTTTTTGTGACAGGCCTAACCCAACCACCCATCTGGTTATTATGCTCATTTTAAAGAAACAAACATTTCATTGCACTAGAAACAGTTCATTGACATTGACATTGGAACAGACTTAGGAATGGTTTACTGCCTTGGTAGTGTAGTTACTAGAGAGCTGACTGAAGCACACCTTAGAAACCTTATACGAATGCAATAACAACCCCTCAGGACACTTAAGCAACCACATAGCAACACCCTGGCAACAGCCCATAACACGTGCATAGCAACACTGTAACAACCCATTCAGAACATCCCAGCAACTGCATAGTGACATAAAAATAACATTAGCAACTGTATTTCAACTCCCTAGCACCCCAAAACACAATAACAACCACTCAGAACATCTTAGCAACAAGTTATAAACATCCTGGCAACCACCCACAATAACCTAGCAAATCTACAGCAACACATTCCACTCAGAAGACATTACTAACCACATAGCAACTCCCCATAGATATGTATACGTAGATGCCTCATTAGCGTCTGTTTCCATGGGCCGCTATACCTAAGGCTTCCGCCATATTTGAAGAGTCAACTTGACGTCATTCACCATAACAGTCAATGGTCTGCGAACCCTCGAGTGCAGTGGCCGAGAGAGCTCAATGTTTTTGTTGTGTAGACCTAACTAACACCATACAACAAGATGAGCGCATTAGCTAACACAACATTAAAAGTTACCAATGTTTCAAAACTTGTAATATTGAGTTAATACATTTAAAAGCACAAACCAACACATTCTCACCTGTGAAAGGTTATCCCGTTTCTTCAGGAATTTATTATCCCGACGGTTTTTACAACCATCGGCTGTGCAGGATTGTGGCATCTTCGAATATTCATTGATTATTATGGCGAATGACGCCAAGTTGACCGTTAAAGATGGCGGACGTGCTTGGTGCAGTCGAATGGGGAATCTACCTATACATATCTATGGCAACTCCCTAGCACACCTTTGAAACTGCATAGCAACACAGTAACACAGTAGCCTATCACTTAAAACATATAGACACCTGCATAGCAACTCCTGAGCTACATTCCATAACATCTTAGCAACCACATATAAACTCTCTGACAATCACTCACCATATATATAACACATTAGCAATCACACACAATATTCTGGAATCATGCTGGCAGGTTTTGCACAGCAAGCACCGCTCACATTTTCTTCAGAGAATTTTACTAGTATTACTAGTCTAGTATTTGAAATGGGTCAGATTGGATATCAGGCAACTGTGAGAAAATCGTATGTCTTTTCCAGATGAAGTGCTCGGTTTGAATTGTAATCTGAGGGTTAGGAACAGTAGGACACACTGCTTTTATCCTAGCGCAGGACTCTGATCTCTGTTTGTGTTCAGACTGTAGGCTGGCAGAGGGTGACTGTAGCAGTGATCTCCAGCAGAGCCCGGGGCCCAGTCGACTCATCCAGCGCATCACAGACGACAACAGCCCCCTGCCCTCCCCGCGCTGCTCCAGCCTCAGCCAGAGCCAACGCTTCAACACAGACCCTGAATCTGCCCCGTCTCCACCCTGCGCACAACATCTCTTCATGTACGAACACACACACGCACGCACGCGCACGCACGCACACGCGTTTACTTAACTATCTAAATGGGGACATTACATAGACTTCTATTGTTTTTATATACAGATAGTTGTACACTTTTTAACCTAAACCCACCCCTAACCCTACCCCTCACAGAAAACTTTCTGCATTTTTACAATTTAAAAAAAACTTTGTTTACCAGTTTTACAAATGAGGATGTCCACAAATGGAGGTTTTTGGCGATTTTGTTTTGCTCACTTTTGGATACAGATTTGTCCCCAAAATACACACACACACACACACACACACACACACACATATTGGGTTTCCATGCTTTATGGGGACGTTCCATAGATGTAACGATTTTCTTTTACTGTGAAAACTGTATTTTCTATCCCCTTACTCTAACCCTAACCCTAAACCTATTTTCAAAAAAGATAATTCTGTATGATTTATAAGACGTTTTCCTCATGGGGGCCGAAAAAAGTCCCCACAAGGTCGAGGATTTTGGTTATTACCATCATTGTGGTGACATTTTGTCCCCCTAGAATTGGGTATACCTGAACCACACATGCACACACACAGCTCTTTTGGTTGGCCTGTTCAGTCAAAATACCTCCTTTCTTCTTTCCTGGAGAGCAAGTCCCAGAATCAGCCGGCTGCAGCAAGTAACACAGTGACCCACTTTTTAAACCTGATTATCATTTCTCATTATTACAGTTTTTCTCGATTGCTAACACACTATAACTGATTCATTTGGCCCAATTTTCCAAACCATATATGCAGTTCTCAAAACAAAGACACGTTTCTCAAAACTTTTAACACATTTCACCTGTTTGCACACATGTTCCAATCTGCTCAGTGTTTTCTGCAAAACTCTACACAAAAACGCCATAATTTTGCACAGGTTTAACCATGTTCTCATTCAGAAAACCCAAACACAATATAATTAACTCAAGCATCAAAAAATGAACTCAAACAGCACACATCTGTCAGGACCACTATCGTCTGTTACAGTTTGGATTGGCGGTATGGTTCTGTTCTGGGCAAGAACTCCCTGCGCATCCGTGCTGCCTAGCATGGATGAGAGCAGGGAGAGCAGCGATAACCCCCCAGGGTAAACAGAACAGAACCAACATAAATGTATTGCAGATATCGTTAAAGTTCAATAATGTTATGTACACATTTTTTTATTAATCTGATTCAAAGGAGAATCAGAAGGCTGAATCCTGACTGACAGAGGAGGAGTTGGGGATGGAGGAGGGTAATTAGCTATTGAGCAATGCGAAAACTGCTGATAATACTGAGGGACCTTATATATGAATGCTTAGATAGGTGTCGTATTCCCATAGGTTGATGGGGATCAGCTGAGAGTCAGCTGATGCAAGCTTGACTAACGTAACCTGCCAGAATTAACGCTACGCTAGATATTTATCCATGTGTGAACATTAAATAGCAAAACTGATGACACAGCAGTCAGAATCTTAGGATGATATGCACAGGAGCACAGCTGATTATGTGTTGGAAAATGATTCCTGGTAGTGGGAGACAAAGAGGAAATGGAGGGGAAAATAAAAATGAAGGGGATGAGGTCAAAGGACATTTGTTCCTGATGAAATACAAATCACTATAGTTGACCATGTTCTTCTGCATGGACTGACCATGAGGGAAGTAAGCCTACAGGCTCATCTACAAGGTTTCAATACTACTTACACATACAATATAATTACAGTACATAGTAGCAGTACTTCAGATGAGAGAATTTTCATTATTCTATGTACAGTAAATACTGTAGCACATGCTGTACACCCTCAAACTCATTACTGTTGAATTGATTTGTAGCCAAGAATGTACTGTATTTGTGCAGAACTGAGAGACGACGGTCTAGGGGAGGCAGAGAAGTCTTTTGTCAGAAGACTTAGAAACTGCTATAACAAATAAGGATACTACCAATACTGTAATGCAAATTGGCAGAGGATGCTGAATGAATTAATGAATTTACAGTTTTTCAGAATTGCTAAAACGCTAAACCCCAATCTCTGAACCAAATTCTCACTAGCTTAAACCAATTTGTCGAATAAAGCACTCTTTCTGCTAAACCTTAAACACATTCAGGCAGTTAGGCTTTATTTGCAAATCTCATGCACTCGTTTTGCAAAACTCTAAACACATTCTCATTCACTCAAACACTTATCACATTGTGATGCATTTGTGCTGCAAAATGCTAAACACAAGCGGCAAAAGTTAAACACAACTAAAGCTCAGTTGTCATCGTTTGCACCCAACGATTCAAAATTGTTCACACGTGTTTCTAATGATGTGATCAAACCAACTGTACAAAATCTGAGCCAGTTCAGAGTGCACAAGTGGCACAGGTGACTGAATGATATACGAACAATAGATGGAAACAATCTGAGAACGAGAGGAGGAAGAGTACATGTAAGAAGTGGAGGATGAGGAGAGAAAAAGTAAGGTTTAGAGAGTGTTATCAAAGCTGGATCTGTCAGACCAGAGGGTTTTTTTCTCTTTGTCTAGCAAAAAAAAGACAACATTACTTGTGATGTGGACAAAGTCCTCAGGCCGGACTCAAGCACAAAGACATGATGCTGAGACAGAATGAATCTCTCATTGACCCAGATTTTACTGTATAATTGCACAACTAACAGTATTTAAGTGTACTGTAACATGCTTTTCATTTAGAGATTTATTTGACCTTTTTGGCCTTTGCAGTTGGACTGCAGTATTTTTGCAGTATCCAAGTGCTGAATATATACAAACATTCAGTACTATTCAATATTCAGCACATGTTCTTGGAGTACATACAGTAGGCCTATACAATATATTTACCTTACTAAGTTGCAATTACTATACTTTTTTTACAGAATTGCAAAATTGTTTACTCAATACAATATACTTTTCTTAAAGTTTATTGATGAATTTTACTGTATCTGCATCCTCTATTTATGCCATATACTGTAACTGGTGTAGTCTGTGTATTTGTTAGGTTTATGCATCATCTGAGGCCAAAGTTTGATTTTGACTGAAGAGAATATGTTTTTGACTAGAATATTTGGTTTTGACCTGGAAGTTTGAGGTTTGTGCAAGTTGCTGTATATAGTTTTGAGATTGTGTTTATAGTTGTGAGAAAATGGTGAATTGTTTCATGAATTGTGTATTAGCGATCAAGAAAAACTGTAACATGAGTTTCCTGCTGACTAATGCTGTAGTGATGGAAACCGACATCTGTGACGGCCTATACTGTGTGTGTGTGTGTGTGTGTGTGACGGAAAATTATTTCCCGGCTGTGTGTGTTTATTTTTTTTTTTGGTTGGTGTTTATGATGTTTTCAGCCTGACTCACTAGGTCTGCACTAGTAGCTAGTAGTACTAATAGACCCACACTGTACATTATTAGGGTAAATAGATAGAGTAAAATAAACTGGACAGGACAGACAGAATTGCATGGCTGCTTAGAAATTTTTTAATTTGAATTGATTTTGTTATGTAAAAACAAAGAGACCACAGGATGATACAGGTGATGTGAAATTATCAATCATACAGCTTAACACCATACAAAAATATCATGTTTGGGTTTGTGTGTTTGGAGTCAGTGAGTTGTATGTTTGTATGTGTATATATATATATATATATATATATATATATATATTATTATTATTATTATTATTTTTATTTTTTTCAGCATTGATGATTAAATTGATCAAAAGTGACAGTACGTTTTAATGTTACAACAAAAAAGTATCATGGTTTCCACAAAGCACCTCTGTATTCAACATTGAAAATAATAATACATTTTTCTTAAGAAGCAAATCGGCATATTACAATGATTTCTGAAGGATCATGTGACACTGAAGACTGGAGTAATGATGCTGAAAAATCATTTTGCATCACAGGAATAAACTGCATTTAAAATATATTACAGTACAACAGTTATTTTTAATTATAATAATATTTCACAGTTTTTGATCAGCTTTGGTGAGCATAAGGGACTTTTTAAAAAAAATCCCCAAATCCCAAACTCTTGAACAGTAGTCTACAAATACTTGTATTTATATAGAATTCACAAAAAGTGGTTCTGACAACAGAAAATCTGCATTACTATCAAAACTGCATTTTGGCAGTTTTATTAATCCGATTAATGTAGCCTAGTCTATATGATCATTGTAGTTGAATGAGTGTGTTTATATGTGTGTTCTCTTCTATTTAGGGCTCGTGGAGTTGTTAGAACGGAGGTTCCTGGAGATGCCAAGGAAGCTACTTCCATCCCACTCCTCACTAAACACATCCAAACTCTCAAGAGGAAAATACGCAAGTTTGAGGAGCGCTTTGAACACGAAATGAACTATAAGGTCAGAATGATTAAAAATCCTGGATATATATAATAGAAAATTGGACATTCAGTTCAACATTCAACATTGTTGTTTAGTGCACTCTACTGGAGAAGTATAGAACTTACTGTGCTGTGTGATTTTGATTCGATGATACAGTATATGACCAGGAGAATGTGCTAATTATGATTCCAGATAAGAAGTTATAGTTCCTGAATTGAGTTTGTGCCTGTTCTCACCCACAGCCTTCACATAATGATAAATCAGTCAATCCAGAGATTTTCAATCTCATGAGTGAATTAGCCAGGTCTCGCAAGCAGCTCAAAGGTAAGACCACTAGTCCAAATAATAAAACTTAAGGTGATTCATTGGCCTATTTTATTAATTAAAACTATTTTATAAGATTATTTGCTACATTGGTCTCAGGACATTCCTATGCATTTTATTTAATGTGTTTAACCCATGTTCTGATTTACCTTATCTTTAAAACAAAGTCAAACATAAATACATAATCAGTAGATTCAAATGTTGTTGTCAATCTTAGTTTAAAAAAAGATATAATTATATATTTTTATATATATAATTAACACACACACACACACACACACACACACATATATATATATCACTGTATATATTTAAAACATTATCTGAAAACAATGCAGACATTTTGTGGTGCTGTCTGTCAAAATGAAAGTTTCGAGGAAGTTGTGATGGTTGTGTAACGATTTTGCCAACTATTTTAATGTAGAGAAATATGTTTAATCAATAGTGAAATTAAAAGTAACATTATTACTCCAAATTCTTAATGGAAACAAGTGTTGGACTAGTGAAATTCCTCGATTGTGTGACGGTTGAATTGCTTTGAATGCAATAAATTCCACTTCCTGTCATTCTCTCCATTTATTATAATCCAATTCATTTCAGAATCAAACTAATGAACTTGTTTACTCATTTCCCCAGATTTGAAGCTTAGACAGACATTTGAGGAATCCCGGACACATGAGAACAACCACTCCACAGATATTTGCAGGTACACTACCGGGCAGCAGGAGACGCCAGAGCAGCAGCACAAGCCCTCTCTGGAGGAGACAGTGGACTCACTCCTGAAACTACTACGGGAGAAACGCCAGGCCCTCGGCCTCCCAGACAACATGAAGGTGAGGCCATCTGCGGATGCATTCTGTTCGGGTGGGTGGGGATTTGATTGTGTGCTTGTGTGGCCAGGGTTTGAGGTGATTAACTCAATACGCGCTCTTGTGTCCACAGGAGATGACCCAAAGACAGATGGCCCTGGAGAAGATCACTCTGCAAAAATGTCTGCTGTATTTTGAGAGCTTACACGGCCGCCCTGTAAGAGGTTTTTCGCATTTATATACAGAAATGTTCTAGTTAATTAGGTACGGATTAGGATTATAGCATTAATATTTGAACAAATGTTTATTTTAATGTGATATTGACCCCGTAGGGCACCAAACCAGAGGAGAAAAACCTGGTGAAACCTCTCTATGATAGATACCAGATGGTGAAACATCTCCTATGTGCGACTCCCAGTATTACAACTATAGTAAGTGTTATTGTATATACAGTACAAATACACTGCCAGTCAAATGTTTGGAATGTGTATATATATACACTGAACAAAATTATAAACGCAACACTTTTGTTTTTGCCCCCATTTTTCATGAGCTGAACTCAAAGATCTAAGACTTTTTCTATGTACACAAAAGGCCTATTTCTCTCAAATATTGTTCACAAATCTGTCTAAATCTGTGTTAGTGAGCACTTCTCCTTTGCCGAGATAATCCATCCTCCTCACAGGTGTGGCATATCAAGATGCTGATTAGACAGCATGATTATTGCACAGGTGTGCCTTAGGCTGGCCACAATAAAAGGCCACTCTAAAATGTGCAGTTTTACCACACAGCACAATGCCACAGATGTCGCAAGTTTTGAGGGAGCGTGCAATTGGCATGCTGACTGCAGGAATGTCCACCAGAGCTGTTGCCCATTAATTGAATGTTCATTTCTCTACCATAAGCCGTCTCCAAAGGCGTTTCAGAGAATTTGGCAGTACATCCAACCGGCCTCACAACCGCAGACCGCGTGCAACCACATCCAGCATCTTCACCTCCAAGATCGTCTGAGACCAGCCACCCGGACAGCTGCTGCAACAACCGGTTTGCATAACCAAAGAATTTCTGCACAAACTGTCAAAAACCGTCTCAGGGAAGCTCATCTGCATGCTCGATGTCCTCATCGGGGTCTCGACCTGATTGCAGTTCGTCGTCGTAACCGACTTGAGTGGGCAAATGCTCACATTCGATGGTGGCCTTTTATTGTGGCCAGCCTAAGGCACACCTGTGCAATAATCATGCTGTCTGTTTTCACTGTACAGGGCAGATGGCAGACAGCGTGTATGGTGTCGTGTGGGTGAGCGGTTTGCTGATGTCAACGTTGTGGATCGAGTGGCCCATGGTGGCGGTGGGGTTATGGTATGGGCAGGCATATGTTATGGACAACGAACACAATTGCATTTTATTGGTGGCATTTTGATATACCGTGTTGTGATCCTGAGGCCCATTGTTGTGCCATTCATCCACGACCATCACCTCATGTTGCCGCATTATAATGCACGGCCCCATGTTGCAACGATCTGTACACAATTCCTGGAAGCTGAAAACATCCCAGTTCTTGCATGGCCAGCATACTCACCGGACATGTCACCCATTGAGCTTTTTGGGATGCTCTGGATCGGCATATACCACAGCGTGTTCCAGTTCCTGCCAATATCCAGCAACTTCGCACAGCCATTGAAGAGGAGTGGACCAACATTCCACAGGCCACAATCAACAACCTGATCAACTCTAT
>NW_015505400.1:1063050-1091084 GCF_001515645.1 Sinocyclocheilus grahami | reverse complement strand
TATATAAAATTGTTTTTGGGGTCTTTTTTGTTAAGCAAGGCTGCATTTATTTGATAAAAAAATACCGTAAAAACATAATATTGTGAAATCGTATTCCAGTTTAAACTAACTGTTTTGTATTTGAATGCACATTAAAATGTAATTTATTCCTTTATTGCAAAGCTATATTTTCAGCATCATTACTCCAGTCTTCGGTGTCACTTGATCTATATGCTGATTTACTGCTCAAGAAACGTCTCTTATTATTATCAATGTTGAAAACCGTTTTTGCTGCTCAGTGTTTTTGTGGAAACTGTGATACACTAATATTTGGGTAAGTAAGATTTTTTTTTAAAAAGCAAGGACGCATTAAATTGATCAGAAGTCACAGCAAAGACATTTATAATGTTACAAAACATTTCTATTTCAAATAAATGCTTTTTTTTAACTGTATTCATTGAAGAATCCTGAAAGATGTATTATGATTTCCATAAAAAATTAAGCTGCCACACTGATAATGATAAGAACCGTTATTAATAATTGAGAACCAAAAATAATTGGTAATAATTAAGCAGCAAATCAGCATATTAGAATGATTTCTGACGGATCATGTGACATTGAAGACTGAAGTAATGGCAAAAAAATTGAATACCAGTTTTACAGTACATTTACATTTAACCTTATTTTGTTTGGAGTAAGATTCTATATGTTTGTTTTGAATGTATCACAGGAAGAAGAAGAAGGCTCAGATGATGACTCCGTTCGGTACACACCCCCACCCATGTGCCTCACTGATAAGAGAGGCTGTGGGGAGGAGGAGGGCGACAGTGACCCGGCCTTTGTGTCTCCGGTGGATGAGATCAAGACAGTGAGACAGTCAGTCATAACCATGTCCAACCTCCACGAGGCCTCCAGGTACTCAAACCTTAGTCACTGAGGAACATCACATGCAATAAAAAAAAAATGAGGTTACACTTTAGTTTAGGGACTAATCCTCACCATTAACTAGTTGCTTGTTAGCATACATATTACTAGCATATTGGCTGTTCATTAGTACTTATAAAGCACATATTAGTGCCTTATTCTGCTTGAGCATATTCTAGATCCCTTAATTCACCCCCATACCTAAACTTAACAATTACTATTAATGAGCAGCTAATCAGGAGTTTATTGAGGCAAGAGTCATAGTTAACAGTTAGTTAATAGTCAGAATAGGTCCCCAAACTGAAGTGTGAACAATAATGATTAAGTATTTTTTAAATAATGACAGAAAATTGTTCCAAAGATATGAAGAAACAAAAGGAGAATTTTTGCAGAATGTCCAATGTCCTGTTTTCCATAATGGGCTATTATGGAATATGATTAGTGTTCAATATTTCAAGTCATATTTTGTTTGAGGAATAGAGATTTAAGTCGTTATTCACAGTAATTTCAAATATGTTGCATCGTTTGAATTTATTGTGCACAAGAAAGATTTGAGAACTAAAGCTAAACATATGTCAATATCCCTGTTTAGCACAAAGTTATTGCATGTCTTCAGAAGGCTTGGCATGTAAATGACAAGTCAAGTTATAGAAACCACTTTTATGATACTTTATCATTAAAGTTCAACAGCCCTAGTTCCCATTTATTTTTGTTGCATGGTAGAGTAGGGTTGCCAGATCTGCCTAACAAAGCTAGCCCAAAATATGACTACATTTTTCAAATAAATATTTTATAATCACTAGTAAAAAAAAAGTCACTTTCAAACCAAACAGCACCTTTATGCATAACACAATTTCAACGTGAAAATTACCGTATAATGATTAAAAAATGTACATCACAATTTTCAGAAATTCAGATTGACAGCTTCCATAAATTTTTCTGTTGACTTTTTTTTTTTAAATTTACTAGAATCATATCTGGAGAGACCTGGCAGTTACCATAGAAACATCCGCACATAGGCTCCCTTCCGGTACCTTTCTCTTACAAAAATCTTCTTACAGTGTCTCATCATCCAGTACAGTTATATCATTGTTAGAATATAAATTGGGTAGCCTAAAACATTTCATTATAAGCATTTCTATCAAATGTGCATAGTTTAAACAACATGTCAAACCTTTAACCTGTGGCAACAGTTTAAAAGCTTAAAATGCTTCCTCTGGACCTACCTCTGGACATTCTGCAATATATATATTCTATTGTGTAAGAACGAAAACCTTACAGATTTGCGATGACATGGGTGTGTAAATGTTTCCTAATGATAAATTGTAGGGTGAGATATTCCTTTACAAACTGTGTTTTGCACCTGTCTAATTGCAGGTCTGAGTTGCTGGAGTGTTTGCGTGAGACTCGAGCCGAGAAGAAGAGACGACGTAAAGCCATCAGAGAGTTTGAAGAGCAGTTCTTCAGACAGATGGGAAGGTAAAACACAGATGCGTTACTGTGGCATTAACACATTTTAATGGTATTTTGTTACTTTTGTCTTTTTGAGCATAGACAGGAAGGAAAAAGGAAAATAAAGATCAAAATAGTTCAGCGTAGTTAGCATAATGCACATCTAATCAATGATACACAAAGTAATACCACCAGGGGAAAAAAAACAGTGTTTCTGTACACAATATATGGATTTAGTTTTTTAAATAAAATACATTTCCATTTATCTGCTATCCACTGATGTACAAAACTGCTTCAGTAAGGCAACTCAAGGGTTAAATGTGTGTTTTAATGGTAGTGGAATCTCACAGAGTCATCGGTTTCATGCGGTATCTGTTTTTTTTCTCTCCCTTTCCACCAAAATAATGAAGAACCGCACAAAAAGATGACCGAATCCCCATGGCCGAGGAGTACCAGGAGTACAAAAGTCTCAAAGCCAAATTACGCTTACTGGAAGTGTTGCTCAGCAAACAGGAAGCCACTTAGACTATCTGAGAATTTGTTCTGCCTTTCAGTATCGAACCCAATGTTTGGACCAAATTGTGTTTTTACATTTGACATAACTGTGCCATTATGATGCTAAAATGCACTTTAATATCTTTTCTGACCACATTGGAAGTCCTAGACTCAATGGGTTGGGCCGAACCGATCAAGGCCTTCCGGTGGCTACTATCTCATAAACGCAAACATGTGCGATCTCTGTGCTGTGTACAGAGCGAGACGGATCGATACAAACCTCATTCAGATTTCAAAGGGCAAAAGGAAATATAGAGTATTCATCTATGTGTATGGAATATGGCACTTTATTTTTGGAGGAGATTTTTTTTTAACCAAAGTCGAACCATATGCAATTTTCACGTTTTCTTGCTCTTGTTTGAAGCTAGTTTATGATTCTAATTAGGAACATGGTGACATTATGCATACTAATGATGATCCGTGATACTCTGGGGCTAGACACGATCTTTAGCCTGTCAAATAATGCAACGCTCTAGACAGAAAACAACGCAGAGCACTTAAAATAAGGGTTTTATGCACATTTCAATGAGTTCCCTAACATATGAATACAGCAGCAACCAACCATGTTTATTTCTCATATATCTGTCTCTCACATGAAAAAGGGAGCAGAATTGAATACCAGAATATCCAGAATTGAAAAGGTTCTCCCAGGAGAGCTAAGTATTTTTAAAGATCTATTTTGTTCAAAAACGTGTTAAAGTACAGTACGTGGCCATCACAGAGCACAGTTTTCCTCCTATACATGAAGAACAAATGATACATTAAGCCAGTGGTTAAAATGAACACTGTCCAATAACGTCATACACTAAAAACAATACTGAAGCCCAAAGCAGGAGATATGTTCATGAGAAGCGGATGTGCGCTTTAAGTGCAATTCTGCTCAAGTAGCTACTCTCTGGAAACGAAACAATCAATATCTTTCCTTTCTGACGGCTCTACTGCAATGAACTATTACAATCTTTGTGTAGTGTCTTTGCATGCCAACCAACGTAAACTGTTGAATTGTGCTACAATCAGGTGTGGTTATTCTGTCATGTTATCGTCGTCCCAGAATTTATTTGCTGTACACATCCACAATGACAAATGTAGCTTTTGAATGTTAGCTATTGTGCACGTAATTCTACATTGGTTTATACAGTAAACATATGTGTATATATGTATCTATATATTTTTGCTTTATCGTGAACCTTTTCTTTTCCATCACTACTTCTGGTCCTGTCCATTTTCTATTCACCAGTTAAAAAATAAATATTTTTCTATCTACATGTCGTATCACATTTAATATATGTTAAATCCCAGTATACTGGATGGGTTGGAATAGATAACATGAAACACTGCTAAAGAACAGTTATGCTAATGTCAACGTTTCCAAAAATGTTTGCAGTCATGCTACAGATACGTCCAATCACATATTTTTTGAGATATCATCACCTTCATAATGCCTTAAAAGAACGGTTGTCTCGATTCACCGACTTCAGTGACTTGATGAGCATTTAGTGTTAAATTTGTGTAAACTTTGGTAAACTGTTACAATGCCGCGTTCTAACAGGAAGGTCTGACAGCCAATAGGATTAAAGAAGCAGTTTGATTGACAGGGGTGATTAATTCAACATCCCAACACCAAGACATATCTAACCCAACCCCGGGTCGAGATCCATAAGCTAGTAAACGAAAAAGAGCATTTTGTCAAAAGCTGTGAGACACATGCTGCGGACACCAGAAGGAATTATGGATACGTTCGATAATGGGTAAGGAGGACGGCTAAAGGAGAAGGCGATTTTCTGTGCTGTTCAAGGCAGCAGAAGGGTTCCGATTCGTAGGTTAGCGTCCCACGCTGATGTTGCAGGTCTTGCAGCTGGGATCCTTCTTGGCGTTGACTGTGGACTGGCTCATGAGCTGGTGGCCGCTGATCTCAGCTACCGTGCCCAGGCTCAGATCCACGGGGTCGGTGTAGATGACCTCCAGGATAAGGTCCTGTGCATGGTGGAACACCAACCGGCCGTCTTCATCCTCCGAGCACGTCATAAAGCGGTTGTTGGCGATATCCAGCGCTGGCAGGCGCTGCTTGCAGAACTCGTCTCCAGACGAGCCCTTCGGCGCGATCACCAGAATGACGTAGTGATAGGCCGTGTACATGCAGTAGAAGTCGGCGAAATACAGGTTTGTCTTGGGACTGAAGAGCTCCTCGGCTGGCAGCTGGAAGCGGTAACGGCCGTACGGTGAGTCCTGTGGGGGTTTGCCTGTGTTGAACTCGGTGTTGCTGCTGAAGAAGATGCCCTCGAGCTTCCCGCTGATGGGCGAACCGTGGCTGCCGCTGTTATCCTTCACTGACAGCAGCATCTTGTTGTTTTGGGCTTCCCTGCAACCAGAAAATTCACCATAAATGACAAATGAAATGACTTCATGGAGGTGACGTTCAGTGGTACTACAAGAATTCAGATATAACACAAACCATTTTCTCCTGACCTTTGCCCTTAACTTTACTGCCAGTGACTAACCTCCTTAAATCAGTACAACTTATTGTAGCCGGAGAACACATTACAGCTAATTCTTAAAAATGGAAACTGGAAAAGTAATAGCAAAGCTATCAAATGGTTTCAGAAGAACATGAATCTCAAGGACCACTTTCATGGTATTGATGTGTGATGCACTTTTGTCCTTTTTGGACCTTCACAGCAGTTTCGATACATTTTTATTTTATGGAAAAGAGTAGTATGAACATTCTGTTATTGGGGGGGGGGTGAAATCTTTCGCAGGGGGTGAAAGATCTCTTTTTCAATCTGTGGAAGCCTGTTTTCACCACAGAAGAAGACAATAAAAAAGGAAATTGTGACTTATCTCAGAATTCTGACTTGGTTACTCAGAATTGCAAGGCTATAGCACATTTCAAACTTGCTTTCAGAATTGCGGGTTTATAACGCAATTCTGATATCTCGCAGTTTCGAGTTTATATATTGCAATTATCTTGCAGCTTTGACTTCATATCTCGCCATTCCAAGTTTGTCTTGCAATTGTCCCACAAAAAAAAAAGACAGAATTAAGAGATGTTAAATCAAAATAAATCAGAATTGCAAGAAATAATGTCGGAATTGTTAGATTAAAAAAAAAAAAAAAAAACAATTCGCAAGTACCTTTTTATTTTTTATTCTGTAATGCATACCAACCAGCCTTTTATGTGATGTATCATTATTAACTGTCTTCTGATTAATTCTCAGTCTGATCAGAAGTCTGTTTCCTTCTTACTATCACCTCAGAGTTTAGACCTGATCTTTATTGTTTTTAATGTGGTAAATGAAGCTGAAATGATATGAACAGGTGAACCACTATCTGAAACGCATGATTTATAATACAGCTATCTAATCAAGTCAGTGTGGAATTAATCTTTGAGTTTCACATGAGGTAAGTACAACAACAATAGACTTTCACTCACTGATGGGAAACCAAATGTAATTACTTTTAAATAAAGCAAGGCAATGAATTCTGTAAATCTCACTGAAGATGAAGGGGTACATTCAGATACATAAACTAGAGTGATATTAAAAAATATGATTTATGAAGAGAAATGAATGCCCCCCCCCCCTTCAGGTGGATTTAATTTGATTCCGCGGTGCCTCTTACATTTAAAATTTTATTCATTTCTGTTGTGAAGACTGATTTCATGGCTGTTTTCATCAAATTATACTATACAGGACAGTATTAGTTGAATAAGAGAAATTTAAATCACTGGGGTTGCATAAAGGTAAATTCTAAGATAGAAAGAAAGATAATTCACAATAGAGAGAACATTTTAATAAAAAAAAAATTTAAATCTTCAGTATTTGGAGATTTTCTAATGTAATGAGAATGAATATTCATATGAAATGAAAAATTTGTCATAATTTACAGTAGATAGTTGCCCTCATTTTGTTCTAAATCTGTGTGACTTTCTTCTGCGGCGCACAAAGGGTGATTTTGAAGAATATCCTGCACCAATTTATTAATTCTGAAATTAGGTGTCATCAAGTGTCATTCTCATACAGACCCCTGCCACATTTATTGTACAGAAAAGAACAGCAGGGAAATTCTTCAGAATTGTATTTTTTGTGTTCCACAGAACACAGGTGTCATAGAGGTCATAGAGGGTTGGAAATAAAGCTGACTGTTCCTTTAATAATTTAGTGTCGTTATCCCTGTAGAAACATACCTTACATGGTCAAAGTATTCTTTGTGTTGGTTTCGATAAAAGACTGAGAACCGCAGCATTCTGCCAGCGATGACCTCTGCTTTCTCCAGCAACTGTGTGAGATGAACAGTGGAATAATCTGTAGATACAAAATAAAGAAATAAAATGACATTATGAGCCAGTAACAGCCTAAATAGCTTCATGGAGGTCATATAAGCAATACTTCAAACAAGGCTCCCAAACTTTATTGTCCACCAAACCACTTTTTAAGTAAATATTTCAATAATTTAATTTCACATTTGCATTTTCACACTACTCTGATATTGGTTAATGATCATGTGACATGCAAGTAAATAGATACAATATTTTTTTTTAGTAAATGTTTTATTATAAACATTTTAGTTGTGATAGTGTCTCAGTCTGCGTTACATTCTCACTGGTGTTAATCATTTTATTTTACGCTACACAGCTACAATAGTTATTTTTATGTGATTGTCACTAATATTTATATAATTCCTCACTTTCATATGTTCAACAAATCCTTGAGCTTTCATTTGGTTGGAATACTGGTGAAATAAACTTCCACAAAAATATTGGAAATTATGCCAATGACGGTTAAACTTGAAGCACATGCAGATTTGCTTATTGAAATGTTACAATTTATATATTTAATGTTAGTGCTTTAAAATTTTCTCACCGCCTGTACAGAATTCAATGATCTCACTCCATTCCGACACGGCGTAGTCGCCATCACCCTGTTTGGACGCGGTCTGTACGGCAACAGTGTATTCGGTGCGTGGACTCAGGAACCAGTGGCCTCGCACTGTCATGGGCAAAGGGACTGCTTTTGCTACCAGTTTAGTGGGGACGTCCTAGAGGAGACAGATAATAAATGAGATTAAACAGTCATGTTCTTGCAGTTCTCTTTCTGCAAACACATGAACCTGAGAACATTACTGAAGATCAGCTTTTGCCTAAATCAGGTCAGATCAGGATGTGTAAGGAGTGAATATAGAGCTGCTGCATTCACACACCTTGTGTTTGAACTTGTTGGCATTCTTGTTTTCTTTCTTGTTGAGGTCGATGAAGTAGTGTGTGATGCGTTCCTTTGACTTGGAGTCCATGTCCCAGCAGATCTTAAAGGAGTCGCATGTGATGTTGCTGATTTTGATGTTCTGGGGAACAGGAAGTTCCTCCATCTCTGCAATGCCGCTGTCCAGGGACTTATTTCCTGAGAGACAGATAGAGATGTTGGGAGAGGGAACAGAAAGTCTGAAGAAACTCTTTAAAGGGGTCCTATTATGCTTTTTCACTTTTTCAACTTTAGTTAGTCAGTAATGTTGCTGTTTGAGCATAAAAAAGATCTGCAAAGTTACACAGCTCAAAGTCGATTTCAAAAGGAGATATCTTATTTAACAGAAATCACTTTTCAAAAACTACAACGAACGACTCGTTTGGACTACAACGCATATTTTCCGGGATTTGTGATATCACAAATACCGACGAATGGGACGAGACCTGGTTGAGCTGCACTAGAGAAGGCAACTAGTGTTATCACTATGTCGAAGACGCACTCGATTTCTCAAGGTAGACGAACTTAGAGTGGTTACAATCATCTGGGTTTAAATCGCGCTCAAATTGATTTGACGCAATATTTACACTGAAGCTTGCAGGCGGCTATGGTAAGGGGCATGACATTTCCCGACCAGGCGCCGAGTGCAGCCAATCACAACACACACTGGCCCAGCTAACCAATCACAGCACATTTCGTATTTCAGAAGGCGGGGTTTCATTTGATACAGGAACTATTCGAACCGTTCCGACTTGGGAGAGAGGTATTGTAATAATGTAAAGTATGTGAAAAATAATGTGTTTTTCGAACAACCTAGTATGAGAGCCTGTTCTAGTACACCCCCCAAAACAAAATTAAGACTTTGTAAAAGAGCATAATAGGACCGCTTTAAGGAAGATGCTGTTTGCTTTACTTTGTCAACCTAAAAGTGGATAAAACTGTCATTCGGAAGATATAGACATATTTAAAATGTAGTCTTTCTCTTCTGAGGAAACAAACAAAAACATTGATGACTCATCATGTACTCAGGGGTGTGTTCAAATCTCTGTCCAATCAAATGCTCTCTAGAATAAGAATGTTCCTCCCCCAATACCACCTTCCTAGCAAGCAGCAAGTCATCGTTGAGTTTGATATTTATCCTGACACATCATTTTCTCCTGTGATATAAGCAAGCACAGCACTTTTACTGCATGCAAAATGATGAACTAGCAGCTTAATCTGATAAAATATTAATAATATAATTAATAATGTATGTTTACCATACCATTATTAGATTTGTTTACATGCCATGCGATGAGTAATGAGTTATACTTATAAGTATTTCATAATTAATTTACCTTGTGCATCTAACACATTGTATATATTTATTAATTTCCAGTATTGACAACACTTTTACATTTCACTTGAAATGTTTTATGAAAAAAGTAAAACATCTGAGATTTCATAACCGTAACACAAGGATGTTTCCGGGAAAAATATGCAATTATGAATATGTTGATGACTCATCTTGCACTCAGGGGTTTCTGACCAATCAAATGCTCTCTAGAATGAGAATGTCCCTCCTCTTATCACTATGTTGAAGACGCACTCGATTTCTCAAGGTAGACGAACTTAGAGTGGTTACAATCATCTGGGTTTAAATCGCGCTCAAATTGATTTGACGCAATATTTACACTGAAGCTCGCAGGCGGCTATGGTAAGGGGCATGACATTTCCCGACCAGGCGCCGAGTGCAGCCAATCACAACACACACTGGCCCAGCTAACCAATCACAGCACATTTCGTATTTCAGAAGGCGGGGTTTCATTTGATACAGGAACTATTCGAGCCGTTCAGACTTGGGAGAGAGGTATTGTAATAATGTAAAGTATGTGAAAAATAATGTGTTTTTCGAACAACCTAGTATGAGAGCCTGTTCTAGTACACCCCCCAAAACAAAATCAAGACTTTGTAAAAGAGCATAATAGGACCCCTTTAAGGAAGATGCTGTTTGCTTTACTTTGTCAACCTAAAAGTCTTTCGGAAGATATAGACATATTTAAAATGTAGTCTTTCTCTTCTGAGGAAACAAACAAAAACATTGATGACTCATCATGTACTCAGGGGTGTGTTCAAATCTCTGTCCAATCAAATGCTCTCTAGAATAAGAATGTCCCTCCCCCAATACCACCTTCCTAGCAAGCAGCAAGTCATCGTTGAGTTTGATATTTATCCTGACACATCATTTTCTCCTGTGATATAAGCAAGCACAGCACTTTTACTGCATGCAAAATGATGAACTAGCAGCTTAATCTGATAAAATATTAATAATATAATTAATAATGTATGTTTACCATACCATTATTAGATTTGTTTACATGCCATGCGATGAGTAATGAGTTATACTTATAAGTATTTCATAATTAATTTACCTTGTGCATCTAACACATTGTATATATTTATTAATTTCCAGTATTGACAACACTTTTACATTTCACTTGAAATGTTTTATGAAAAAAGTAAAACATCTGAGATTTCATAACCGTAACACAAGGATGTTTCCGGGAAAAATATGCAATTATGAATATGTTGATGACTCATCTTGCACTCAGGGGTTTCTGACCAATCAAATGCTCTCTAGAATGAGAATGTCCCTCCTCTTTATACAAGTAAGTAGTTAATGCTCATGTAAACACAAGAAAGAAAACAGCACTTGTAATGCCACAGAGTCTTGAAATGTGTGATTTTAGCAAATGTTTTCATGAGGGTCTGACCTTCATCCAGGTCAATACTGAACTTCAGCACAAAGGACTGCTAGCAAACAGTCACGACTGACTTGCAAGATGTGCCACAGGGCAAAGCGCTTTTAGAAAACTGTCATTTAATCCATAATGAGTGTTGATGGAAGTGCATTGGAAGTAGATTTCAGTTGGTGCGGAGTAACTTTCAGCTAGATTCCAATGAGCAAGGAGATTTTGTGGTTCTTGCTTGCCACCATAATGTTAAGGCTTTCAAAATGGTTGGTATGACTTTGCTAGGTAGTTGCTAGTGTATTCTGGGTGGTTGCTAGGTGGTAAATTTAAAAGAGCCCAATTCAAAATCTCTATGTTTGGCTCAGGTCCTTCCATCAGAGTCTATTCATATTTTGAATGCTGTTTTCTTGTCTGCCATATAAATAAGTCTGATCTCTGACACTTAGACCCAAAAGGTTAAGTACTGAGCCTCACTAATCAGTAATTGTTTAGTTTTTGTTTGTTATGATTAGTTTAATCATCAACTGCTCATCTGGATTTGCAATTCTCTGGTTGATTTGTGCTTTTCAATTTAGTGGACTTCCAGACTACAACTCGCATATTGCACTCCAAATTGCAATCACTGTCTTTTCATGTGTGGCTTTTTATCATGTAATCAACACACTACACAATCAGACCCACCTCAGAGCATTTCCCTTTCAGCTCTGAAATGAATCAGAAGACAACACAATCATCATTGAGACCTGGTGAAGGTCAAATCAGCAAAACAGCTTGCAGCCCTAAATGAAAACTAGCACACAGCATAACAACACCACAGTCTCCAACAATATCAAGAATTCCTGCATATTAAAAAGCAAAGTGACTATACAATATTCTATATAATATCTATATATATTGTCCAATTTAGTGCACCTTTTGAAATTAAATCTGATATTATTCTTTTATCTTTTATTTTATTATGTTCTCCAGTGTTGCACGATGAAAGCAAGCACAGCACATTTACTGCAAGTAAAATGTTGAACTAGCAGCTTAATCAGATAAAATAATAATACAATAATTATTGTATATTTAAAATGCTTAATTTCCTTTTTTTTTTACATTACAGTGTCATAACATGTCTAAATACCTTATACTTAGAAGCAACAAATATTTCATATTTAATTTACCAAATATGAGCATCTAACACATTACATATTTAACTTTACCAGTATAGCTTTACTAGATATAAATTTCATACTTCACTTGAAATTGTTGTATAAAAAAATATCGGAAAGTACTATCTTATAATGACAAATTTACAAAGATATTTCAAGTTATTAAAAATTATACAATAAATAAATATGTAAATAAACACAATTATCACCCAGAGTTTTATTCTCACATGCTGATGTTTCTGATATGATTTCTAAGCTGTAAAATAAATAAATAAATAAATGAAAATTTCTACAAATAATCTCCCTACCAGTTAATTAGTAAAAACACACAGAAGTTGACCTGATAACATACAGTATGTCGCCATACGCCAAGAAAATAATTTCACATTCTTACAAATACCATACACTTTGGCATCTTGTGGTATTTTTTAAAACAATTAGTGGCACAAATATAATGTTTCTGCTGTCCAAAGCTAAATATTTGCTTTATAAGCATTAAATTATATACAGTATAAAAAATATATTAAAATGACCTGTTTCAAACATATCAAATATTTGAATACCCTACTTTATGGAGTGGTTTTAGCTTGTCAAATCATTGAAGCTCTCACCTGAATCTGACAATTAAAATCATAATTCATAATCATAATTTTGTCATAATATATGTAACTTATATTTAACCCAATGTATGAAAAACATTTTTAACTATGAAACAAATAATTTTTGTGTCCCACATTTTGCCTTGAACCTTGTTACTGTATGATTTTCCTCGATTAAAAAACAAAAATTTTGCATCCTTTAAAATTGTGACACCCATGAAGGAAGTGACATCATTTGGACTCTTTCAATAGCATGGTAAAAACTTTCGTTCAGCTAGGTCAACCACAGTTATTGTAAGATAAAATTATCTATTTTTATGTGAAAATGTGAAAAAATATATTATGTTGTTTCCATAGAATTTATTATATGTATTATATTATTATTATTTATTATATGTATTATAATTATATGTAACTTATATTTAACCCAATGTATGAAAAACATTTTTAACTATGAAACAAATAATTTTTGTGTCCCACATTTTGCCTTGAACCTTGTTACTGTATGATTTTCCTCGATTAAAAAACAAAAATTTTGCATCCTTTAAAATTGTGACACCCATGAAGGAAGTGACATCATTTGGACTCTTTCAATAGCATGGTAAAAACTTTCGTTCAGCTAGGTCAACCACAGTTATTGTAAGATAAAATTATCTATTTTTATGTGAAAATGTGAAAAAATATATTATGTTGTTTCCATAGACTGTATAAAAACATAGACGTAGTGTCTGTGACGTCACCCGTAGTTTTCCAAAGAGCGTTTTTGAAGCTCAAAGTGGCTACCATCTTGGCAGCACGTCACCGCGCATCACTACCAGATAATCGAAAATGGGCAAAAAGGTGGGAGCTGGTTGCTGAAGCCAAGCCCACCTAGCTTGACGGCAGTGTCAGCAGCGGCAATCCACCTGTCACTCAAGTGGCCACGCCCTTAATTTAATTTGAACCAGGCTGTAAACTTTTTCTGCTGTAAAGTTGGGCATTTTAGCATGGGGAGTCTATGGGATTGACTCCCTTTTGCAGCCAGTTGATGAATTACAGTTTAAGTCACTTCCGTGTTGGCTTCACGAGAGATAGCGGGAGGTTGCCGCTTGGTTGTTTCTCAACAACTACAAACCAACAGTTGGTTCCAAAATAGCCCCCACTAAATTATCAATTTCAGTAACAGAGATGCAAAAATGACTTGAAAGTATTTGAAAATAAACTCAGTAATAAAGTTTGACCTCCCAAATTTGACGATCGCCGTTTTCCGAAGTTTAAGCACATTCTTTCATTGACTATTTGTTCAAAATAAGACCTAAAACTTTCCCTAAAAATGTGTCCGTTATACTGGGTCTTTGGAGTGAGGAGGCTTAGCTATTCAAGCTCTAACCCTAGGCGCCAAGGTGGCCTGTCCATTCACTCCAGCTCTATAGGGAGACACGAATGAATGAACTTTAAAGAAAGAGAACACAAAAAAGCCAGAGAAAGCCTGCAGGATTGGTGCGCAAACACATTACCTGCCCAGTCAGCTAAAACCAGTGTGTAAACACACACCGGAGAAAGAGAGATGAAGGCAGTCGAGTCAGAGCTGGAGAAGCACCATACGGGAGACGTCCTCCTGTGTCTCTTCAGATGGAGCGTTATAGATGAGCGAGCTCCTCTCAGCCACCAGAGAGAGGCTGAATGAATGATTCATAGGCAGCCCCTTACTGTAGCTCCCAGCGCTGAATCATTTCTTGTTTTATCTCTCGCCTGCACTATATGCGTTCTCAGAACAAAGACTCAGGATAACAAGAGATCGCCTACGTTAGGGAGGAGCGCTCTGACACCCAGTACTGTCTCACTGGCATGCTATTATCTCTGCTGAGAATTACTTCTGGAACACTTTGTTACTTTCAACTACAAAATAAAGAACTTGTTACGTGGTAGTTCCATATCACAAGTGTTTCTAATACACAACCAGAGGGTCTGTGAGACGAGAATGAGGAAGTCTTGTTTAGTGTAATTACTGCAGTTGGTTTGGTTTGCTATTGGTTTCCAGTATCAAGTAGCTGTGAGATGTTAAATGTAGAGCAGCACAGGTCTTCTAACACAAACCCACACAGCTAATGCAATTAAGTCATTCGCATTCATAAAAACAAACTCCAAATAAAATTCTAAATTTAATTCAAAATAAAGGAAATTGATTTATAATGTGGATGCATGATTTATAATGTTATTTCTTTCAAATAAATGCTGCTCTTTTCAAATTTCTATTCATCAGGAAAATGAATAATGGTAATATCTATATACAGTATACTATCTATTTATAGTTATAATATTAAGCAGCACAACCGTTTTCAAACTTGCAATAGACTATTTTAGAACCATTATGAGTTATATATTTTCCATGACTGTTAGAAACATATTCTCTCTTTTTTTGGTGCAAACTCTTATTGACTTTTAACATTAATAATACAATTATTATTACATTATAATAACATTAAATATACATTATTATTTGTAATTTTCCATGACATTATTTTCATGACTGTTAGGAACATGTTCTGCATTTTTGTGAATCTCTTTAAATTCTTTAAGGTAATGCAGTATTTTGATTATTTGACTGTAACGAATACAATGATTAAGTAATGAAGGAAAATACAACAATTAATATTATGATATGTACAAATTTTAAAGATTTGGAATCACTATGAAATGTTTGTGAAATAAATATATTTTTTATGTTTCTGAAAGAAATCAATATTTTTATTCATAAAATATATTCTTTATTATTTTTATAGTTGTTATTTATTATTATTATTATTATTTTAAAGGGGAAAATGTAATGTTGTTGACATGTTTTGTAACAAATAAAAAGCTCTGTGCAGATCTGTATTCATTAAAAATCATACTTTAAGTCACCATTCACAACATAATCCCACCTCGGATGTAACCTTGTTATGAGATTTTTAAAGTACCAAGAAGCAATGCTGCATATAAAAATGCCATCAATTACGTTTATCCAACAACATTACTGCAAGGACACCGTTGTGGCATGCTGTAACTCAAATTACACCTAAAAAGCCATAAGAGGATCAAAATGCTAAACTGGGGGGGTGTAATCTCAGGCTTAATGCATAAAAAGCCAGGAAAACTACATCTTTCTGAGCATGCCAAAAACTCACAGATGGCATAAAATCCTATATATATTACCAGTCCAAAGTTTGCAAACATTCTAATTCTTTAATATTACTATTTTTAATAATAGTATAATATTACATTAAAAAAATAATATGTATTATTATTATTATATTAGTAATACATAGTGAATAATAATAATACTTAATATTATTATTATTATTATTAATAATAGTTGTCTTTTTTATAATATTTGGCAGATTTTATATTTGTATACAAAACTAAGCATTTAAGCATAAACAGTTAAACCAAAAGATTTGAAAGAAATAATTTCATTCAAGATGGTCCAAATGCTTGACTGGCATTGTATATGTTTACAGTGTGTATAATAGCACATAAGCACGCAATAGTGAATGACAACTCAAGCAGCACTGATGATTTGTCATGTAGAATCATCGTCAAAGATCCGGACACACAGTCATGCACAGGAAACCCATTTTAGCAAATCTTCAGTTACTATGAATGCAAAACACTTCTAATTTCATCTTCTCTCCTTGTAAGGACATTTGAATGGGGTGATATGAAGGCATGATGAGAACCTCCTCCCTAAATAGTGCTACTGAAATCTCCATCCATGATGATGGTTAGCGTGGTTACACAGATGTTATGTTACTTATTACTCTATAAGTTGTGTAATTTAAATTAAGAAGATTATCTAAGTAATCTTTAAGGATTTAAGTAAATAAATCCTTAGCAAATATATCTATGCAACAAACTCATTTCTTTCTCCGTCTTTCCATGATCAGTAATATCCTCTGTTGGCTTTATTGGCTCTAAAAAAAAACTGCCCTCTCCTTTCGAAGATAGCATCAGTAATCCATTATCAAAAAGGACTCAATAATTGCATTTCTGAAAAAGCAATAGCAGAAATATACCAAAGCATTGAAGCGTTATCCTTTCATTAACACAGACTCGTTATATATCAGTCACAAGGTCATAGCATCTGTTTCACTGATGAACACATATACTCACTCTGGCTTTCATCCGCTCTCCGCATCCGGTTCCAGGTAATGTTTGTTCACAACTGACTAGAAAAACAACTGGTGATGCAAAAGCCTAAACCTGCAGGAGATTATATCCGAGGACAGAAACCGCTACACCTACTAGCTGGACAAATGCTGGGCTCTCATGGGCTCCTTCAGACAGGTCCAGCAGGTGTAATGCAGTAGCTAAGGCTAGTGGACATGGTCTGCTGTCCAGTCCCAGCGTACTGACCTGTCTCCAATGCACCCTGAGCCTAAAGTGCAGGCCATTGGCTTAGAGCAGCTTTAGTGTTTGTTTTACAAGCCTAGCACACTCCCATAGGAGGAGCCCGGATTATGTCATCAGCTGGACTCAGTGTTGGACTGAAATTTCAGAGCGAGGAGTGAGGGAGGGAGTGAGAGAGAGAGCTGGGTTGTCTCTCAGTTGGGTAATCTGGTCACTCGCTCCCATTAGGAAAGGGGAAAATATCCTATGAAGTTCTGCATCCCTCCCCTTCCCCATACCGTTTGCACTGTCTGTCATATTTCCAAAAGATGACATCATTCTTATAACGGACATCAGTGTATTGGAGATTATTTTCTATTGCGGTTGCGGTAATAGGAAAGAAGAATCCGTCTGTTCTGGGAATGTGACACTGACATTTTCACAGTACGTGTTCGACATTCCACTAAGATTTCATACCTTCTGACACCTCCAACTATAAAGAGAGGAACAAAGTTTGGCAAGACAAGTTTTGAATGTTGGTTTGACACAGCCTTGCCTCGAAGATTACAGATTGTTACTTTAAAGGTTTGAAGTCGTATGAAAATAGATTGCTTAAGCAATTTGAGGAGACATTTGTAGCTTGAAGATACATAGACCTTGCTGGTTGCTAGAGTGTTCTAGGTGAAGAGACAGACAGAGGATAGATAGATAGACACATTATATAGACAAAAGTATTGGGACACACCTCTTAATTATTTAATTCAGGTGTTTTAATCAGACCCATTGCAACAGGTGTATAAAATCAAGCACCTAGCCACAGTGTCGAGGCACACTTTCAGCTGTGGCCCACCCAATGAGAAGTTGGTAATTTTCCAAATGGATGTAATTTATTAAACGATAATAATAATAAATGTCTTATTTCACTATAACTTTATATATTTAGTTTAAAAATATTAAACGCAAATTTTCATGGTCAATTACAGGAAGTTTCTTCATTTTCCCTCTTCCTATAGGTGCATGACATACGCTTGTCAAAATGGTGATTGGTCTTTCTGTTAGTCCCACCCACAATGTTATGTTTGCGACGTAAGAACATTAATAGCAAAATACGAGCATTTGTGGAGTTGAATTTGAAAATAGCGAAAACAAATAGGCTATCAATCAGGGGTGCGTTTCCCAAAAGCATCGTTAGCCGACTATGGTCGCAAGTTCCGTCGTTACCAACATAGTTCAACGATTGGGTGTTTCCCGAAATTGGGTGTTTCCTATGATTCGCAAATAGCATTGCAAACTTATGTGGTAGGAACTACAGCTCTCGACCTGTGGTTAGAAGCATAGTTTCTTGTTAGTAAGATATATGGACTTAATTATATTATGCCCTTGGGCACAATAAGCAAGCTAACATGCAGTACAATCCATATCTTCCATTCTATTTAAATACATATACATTTTAATCGATAAATTTTAGCGTGTCCTCAATAAGCGTTCGGGAAACAGTCGTGACTGGCTAGTTAGTTTCCACAACAATGCATCATACTATGGTGGTTAATCAGCGAGTTACGTCATTGTCCGGGAAACTCACCCGTGATCAATTCTTTATAAAGTATATATTGAGTCTAAGTCTAAGTCTTAGCACTGAATCCGAACCGTTTAACTTACAAATGAAGCCAGACCACCTGCGGGTGATGGATTTATTGATCGGAAACTTCTGAGCCAAGCGTTTTGAAGCATCATATTACCACAGGTAGTGTTAGATTCGCTAAATATATGTGTCCTTTGAGAGAAAGAAACATATAAATGTTATGCTTGATCCTATTCGCCACAACAAACTTTATCATTTGCAGCAGCGCACATTTCTGCATTCCTCGATGTGTGCGAATTGACAGAGACACTTAATTATGAAATCATCTGCGAAGCCCTGTTGTCTCAAACTGAGGTAATGCTTTACAATAAACTTCCTTTAGTTAACATTAGTTAATGCGTGAACAGTTTAGGGAAGGCCCCCAAACTGCTCCATCATGACTGTGCCCCAGTGCACAAAGCGAGGCCCATTAAGACATAGTTGGAAGAGTTTGGTGTGGAAGAACTTGATTGGCCCACACAAAGCCCTGCCCTCAACCCCATCATACACCTTTGAAATAAACTGGAATGGAGATTGTGAGACAGACTTCTCGTCCAACCTCGTGCCTGACCTCACAAATGCTCTACTGGATGAATGGGCACAAATTCCCACAGAAACACTCCAAATTCTTGTGGAAAGCCTTCCCAGAAGAGTGGAGACTGTTATAGCTGTAAAGGGGGGGGGATCAACACCATATTAATGTCTATGTATTTAGAATGCAATGTCTTTAAAGTCCCTATTTGGTGTTATAGTCAGGTGTTCCAATACTTTTGTCCATACTGTGTATAGATATAGTGACTCTTCCCCTCACAAAATAAGGCCTCACAATGACGACATCTGCTGGCATCCTCACATGACCAGACAACAATGGACAGAGAGAACGCATGAGACCGCAGACAATGGGTATCTTCATCCTCAACATTTTCTGGTTGGCCACTCCATGAGCCCCACAACACCCTCATTGAGCTGAAAAAGTCCCTCAGCAGCCCTCCACCGTTCTGGAGCATGAGGAAAGAGAGGGACTGCTTTGTTGCATTCATCCTAATGAATAATAAACGGGAAACATGATGCAGGAACAGAGCCTTTCATGAAACACTTGTGGATGAAATCCAAAGCCAAAGTTAAACGGCATCACTAACATCCTCAAATAAATGCATATGGATTAACATTTAAATCCTTTGTCATTTGGGCGATATATGTGGTGCTGGTTATTGCTGGAGGAAAGCCTGATGGGTGGATTATAAAACATGCAAAACAAAATATATGATGACTGGATGCCTATACATGATAACACAACACACTGACTGAACCTGGACATCTATCTGTGTAGTCATGAATACCAAGCACTGACACTGGGAATTTACCGTAATATCCCATGGTTTATGAAATGCTGTGGCCTCATGGGTGATGCCTTAAAGCTATGGCCACCACTTCACTCTAATAAATCACACACAGAGCTCTTCCTCACAGCCCAGTGGCTGTCCATGTTTATATAAACTCTCCTCCTTGAATTCCCGCTTAAGATGCAAGGATGATGGAGTTTAATATCTCCAGGGTGCGGGTATTACTGGACCACTCTTGTGTCTGAGGCAGCACATTAAAGTTTCATCAGTCCTTGGTCCCAAGACTATAAATAGACCAGCATTTCATTCTTTAATGTGTTGAATCCGAGGGGAGTGATGCTGCAGAGATGGGATCCTCAGAGCTGTCTTACAGTGCAAATTCAATGACACATTGTTCATTTTGGTCAAGGAAGTGTTGACATGGGCGCTGACACGAAAACAGAGATGGAAAAATAAAAGTGCTAATTGTGCAGTGGAAGACATTGCAGTGCAAATTAAAATGCTAAAACGCAAACCTCTGCACTATAAACAAGAACCCAGAGGAATGTTTAATTACTCAAGACTTTTCTCGTTCACAGCTCAGCAGTCTTAATGAGGTTCTTAGCTATATTTCAAGAAAAAAACATTGTCTCACATCTTTCTCCTAAAATTGCTAGTGAATTTTTTTTTGATTGAATTGTTTGTAAAGGCAGGTAAATACATTTGTATGGTTACAAGGGATTTCTATTCCAAATAAAAACTGTTCTTTTGAATTTTGTATTAATCAAAGAATCCTGAGAAAAATTGATCATGGTTTCCTTTCAACATTGATAATATTAAGAAATTATTTCTGAAGGATCATGTGACACTGAAGACTGGAGTAATGATGCTGAAAATTCAGCTTTGCCATCTGAGGAAAAAAACATTTAAATATATATTAAGATTGAAAATAGATCTTTTAAATTGTAATAATATTTCACAATGTAATTATATAGTTCAGTCATGAAACTCTAGATGGTGCAGGCGACAGGTTGTTAACGTAACCAATGATATTCAGAGAGTTAAACGACTTGGCACAAGCTGTTTGGTTCATGCTGCACATGCAGCCAATGAACTTACTGCCTTGCATTTATATGGCTGGCTAGCATTCACTTGAGATTCCTGCAGCGCGCTTTCAGAGTTCTCTGAAACCCTTCACCTTCCCCAGCTCCACCTGTATAGATCTGCTACGGGGTTATTTTATATGCTATTTGTGCAGCAGCAGTAAGTCTTAAATACTCACGGCACTGTATCGCCATATACATTGGCAGTAGCAAGTTCCTGTACTTGCTTGCAGCAGCAGCAATAACCTACAACTACAGCAATAACCAACAGCAGCAGCAATTCAGCAGCAGCAGCGTAGCAGATCTGTTCCGCCAAGACCAAATACATTAACATTGTCATATCCATCACCATGCTAAAATGTTCCGAGAGTTGTCATGATTGAACTGTTTTACTGACCAAGACCACTTAAGAACTGCAAGGCAACATGCTAAAACACGTTAAAATCACTTAGCAACAGGAAAGCAATACACTGGCAACCACCCACAAGTTCCAATCTGTTTTAAATTGCCAATCTTCATGGCAACTACAACTTTATTTCATGATTTTTATTACTTTGTTTGACCTTGCAGGTTTTGTTATTATTCTTATTACTATTTGAGGGGCTCAGCTGGACACTTGAGACACAGTAGGACATTCTGACCTCAGGCAAGCAGAAACCGTACAGACAGCATCAAATGCAACCTGTCTTCCCTTGAGTTTAATGCATGAATTCACATTTTCTCAAAGCTGTCAAAAATCAAAGGATCTTAAGCAACGGTAATTAAGCAAAATGCTTAATGATGCACAGCTTGAAACACTCTTGACGATTATTACCACTGTACTGGTCTCAGAGGAAACAGATCATTCTGTTAGAAGGCCTGATTTCTTCTGTGCCTTTAGACCAAAGCTAAAGCATCATCAGGATGATGACAAGCGGTAAATGTGTGGACACATCCGTTTTCACAGAGCTGTTTTGATGTTAGATGAGGCCACTGAATCATAAATAACTCTTGTAGGATATGCTTGTGTCTCTGCTGTGAGGTTTTCTGATGATACTCTGATGTGTTTCAGGATATTTATGGGAACGTCACGTTTATTGAACAATATTAGATCTTGGACTAATGCTTTGCCAATATGCCATATCAAATAGATTGTAAAAATGTTTTTAGTGCTATTTTGTAAGAAATATTCGTTTCCATCAATTTAATTTGTTTTCAGCTCTTCACTTTCAGCTTCTTCACTGAAGTGCACTGACATTAGGTAACCACTTTGATTTGACTTAAAGCTAAAATGTGGCATTTACATATATACACATACAGTATACACATATAGACCTCATCAGGCCGAACAATATTTGTACTGACAGTCAGCACTATACCCAACAGGAAGTCGGCTATTCAGGGTTTTGTGAAAAGTGCACACTGTGGAATTTGCGATATTCCTATTTTTCTAATACATTGGGGATGCAAAATTGGCAAGGGATTTTTGATATCGTGAATGGTTTGCCCGTGGCAGGTCGATGAAATTATGGTGAGAAATGAGAAACAGGAAGTGTCTAATAACTTTTGCACACATTGTCTGATTTTGATCAAAGTTCAGCAGTTTGTTTGTCGTATGAGGTTGATCACATAGATGTGACTATTAGGAGACAAAGTTATAGCGTCACCAACTGGCAGCAGGAAACGTATCATTTTCATTGAAATCAGCCTTAGTTTTACTTGATTTTCTTCAAACTTCATCAGAATAATGTTAAAACACGGCAGATGTAAAACTGCAAAGGGATTCTTGATATCTTAAATACTGTTACCATATACCATAGTAACGTGCCAAACTTGAATAATCTTTTCAGGTGTTTTTAAGGCACTTAACATGCTTAGAAGTTCATGAAACTCTACACACACGTTTATGACGGTATACTGCACTGATTGTTAAAGGGATAGTTCACCCAAAAATACATTTACTTTTTAGAGATCATCAGTCATCAGTCATCATGTGAATGAAAATGGGCCAGAGACAGCAGGGAAAAACCACGCAATATGCAAATAATAAAATACATATAGCCATGCAACCAGGATTTGTGTATAGTTAAAAAATAGAAGGAAACAAATGATTTGTCAGCTTTTGAAAGCAAGAAGAAAACACTCCCATCATCTTTTGTTATTGACTAGTCAAACTCAGCCTTATTCTGGAGCAAATCCATCATCATTAATCCAATCTGTCATCATGAATATAGCTAATTTTTAGACATTGAGGATGCATTTATGTATTTGGCAGATGCTTTTATCCACAGCAACTTACATTGCATTCAAAGTATGCATTCTTTTTTTTCATCAGTTCATGGATTTACTGGAAATCAAACTCATGATTTTGGCATTGCTGGCGCCATGTTCTATTGCTTGAGCTACAGGAATGCTTATACAATGTTTGGCCAGTGTTTATCCCATGTGTTAGTCTGCTAAATCACACTCCTCTTGTTGTTTATACATTTACACAATTGTCTGTTTTTCTTTATGACGGTATACTGCACTGATTGTTAAAGGGATAGTTCACCCAAAAATACATTTACTTTTTAGAGATCATCAGTCATCATGTGAATGAAAATGGGCCAGAGACAGCAGGGAAAAACCACGCAATATGCAAATAATAAAATACATATAGCCATGCAACCAGGATTTGTGTATAGTTAAAAAATAGAAGGAAAAAAATGATTTGTCAGCTTTTGAAAGCAAGAAGAAAACACTCCCATCATCTTTTGTTATTGACTAGTCAAACTCAGCCTTATTCTGGAGCAAATCCATCATCATTAATCCAATCTGTCATCATGAATATAGCTAATTTTTAGACATTGAGGATGCATTTATGTATTTGGCAGATGCTTTTATCCAAAGCAACTTACATTGCATTCAAAGTATGCATTCTTTTTTTTCATCAGTTCATGGATTTACTGGAAATCAAACTCATGATTTTGGCATTGCTGGCGCCATGTTCTATTGCTTGAGCTACAGGAATGCTTATACAATGTTTGGCCAGTGTTTATCCCATGTGTTAGTCTGCTAAATCACACTCCTCTTGTTGTTTATACATTTACACAATTGTCTGTTTTTTCAGTCTAATTCATGTTATTATGTTAGATATTGTTAGGCAGATATGTTAGTTTTGTACAATAAACAGTTTTGGTTCTGTTTTGTTTCACCGCTTGATGTCTAATGTAAAATCTGTCTCCTGAAGCAAAACCAGTCCTGAGTTAGGCGAATTTCAACAAAACATGCAAACAACACACAAATTGGCAAGAATGATGCAAACCTCATCTCAGATGAGAGTCTACAAATGAGGTGAGTTAATCTTCAGTCTTTATCCATGAGTGAACGGTGAGCTTGTCTAAGGACCATGTAGAGCGAGAGTGAATAATCACATGACTGAATCTCTTACTAGAGCAGCAATGTGGCATGTAACTGTCTTAACACTCTGGTTTTTTAGACTGACAAGTTGTGAAAAGCACACACACACATACACTGTGTGAAACTGTGACACCAGTGATATAATACCACAGAGAGAGATGTGATCTGAGAAAAGCAAGACTGGCATGGTGTTACTTTTGGTGTGATGTTTGTGCTTGAGGTGATGGAAAAACATACAAATTTGGAGCTGAAGGGTATGGTGTTTATTATCTTTTTTTTTTTTGAGCTTTTATTAGAAGTTTAAACATCATAATTGGTAGTTTTGCGACTTTTGGTCTTCTGATTTGGTTTAATGCAATGACACAAAAAAAAATCAATTATTAATTTTGGAAACTTTTTTTTTTCTCAAACGGTTTTTAAACATGTTTGTATGTAGCCGTCTTTATATTTTAGAAAACACATTTAGAGGTCTTTATACTCAAAATGTTGAGTCTTTGTCTTCCAGGAAACAGACCAAAAATATTGATGACTCATCTTGCACTCCAAATGTTTGTCCAATCAAATGCTAGAATGCCCCTCCCACTGATAGCACTTGTTTCTGAATAGCAATAGCAAGTCGCAAACCATGTTTACAGCAACGGTTTAAAAAGATAATCCACCTAAAAAGAAATTGCAACATTATTTACTAACCCTGGTGTTGTTCCAACAATGCCTTATTATTTTTCTTTTTCAGACCACAAAAGGTGAAAAAAGTCAATATAATAGCAGTGAATTGTATGGAAGCCCATTTCCACCAAGTAAAAAAAAAAAAAAAAAAAAAGGTACTTGTGACTTTTTATCTCACAATACTGACTTTTTTTTCAATTGCAAATTTAAATGTCACAATTCCATGTTTTTTTTCTCAGAATTATGAGATAACAACTGCAAGAAAAGCAGTCAGAACTGTGGAATATAAAGATATAAAGGAAATACAATTTTTCTCAGAAATGTGTGATATACACTTGTAATTGCGAGTTATATAGTCAGAATTGATATAAACTCTCAATTCTGAGTTTTTTTTCACACAATTGCGAGTTTCTATCATGCAATTCTGATTTTATAACTCACAATTCTGAATATATATCGTGCAATTCTAAGAAAAAAGTCAGAATTGCAAGAAAAAAATCCAAATTTTAAGAAAAAAAGTCAGAATTGTGAGATTAAAAAGTCACAATTACCTTTTTTACTCAGTGGCAGAAACCGTAAAATAGTAACCAGGTTCAATTCTGAACAAGCTTTAACAAAAAAATAAATAAAAATGCAAATGTATCCCATATGATCCCATAATGATCCCATATGACCTCTGCTATATTTTCCAAGTGTTCTAAGAGAGGTTTGGTGAAAAATTAAACTTACTTTTTTTTTTCTTTTGTGGTATGAAAAGTAAACAAGGTCATATGTCATTAGAACACCATCAGGGTGAATACATAATGACAGAATTTACATTTTTATGTAAACTATCCCTTTGAAGAAAGTGTTTTCTGTTTTTAAGTTGCACTTGTGAAGCAAGTTCATGGATTTTTAACATCCATTCAGCTTGCTATACCTCTTTAGTTAACTGTTTAGTTATGACATAGAAAACGTATATTTAGATTTAACCCAAAAGAGTTTACACTCAGCTAACACTCTTTGCCCCAAATCTCACTTATTCAAACAACATGACTGTCTCTAGAAGCATGTTCAACTGAGAATAGGCTACTAATCATGAATCAGCTCCATTATTTATCCAATCCATGTCTGTTTTGTTGTCATTTTGCTGTGCTATATGTGCACAGCGGACACAATTAGCAAATTGATGGCCATGTTAAATCGTTTCTTTCACTAGAAGGCGGGCTTGGCAGATGGTGGCCCCTGTTTTGGAGCCAGTCCCCCCATACACAGCTGGCCAAAGCTGTATATTCAGACAGGGGAAGTGAGTTAGCACTGTCAGGCTCCTGTAGGCCCTCACACAAAGGACTCCCCATCTGAGGCCTGCCCCGAGGGGGAGGAAACGCCCTCTGTAATGCATGCTTATCGAGGAGTCCCACAGCACAGGGGCAGCTCGTCCATTTTTTATCTTTCACAAATGGATGCCTGTCCATAGAGTATTCTGTGCGTCAGTAGCAAACACTTGCTTTGAGTGCATCTGCAGTTTCACAGTGATTATATAATGGAAATATGGACTCATTCCTCAAGAATCTTAGTAAAGGAAGTACTTGCCATATTAGCGCCAAGCATTTACTAGAAGATCATAACTGGTTCCAACACTAAAATGAACATCTGTGTCATTCTCATTCTCTGGAAAGTATGCTATTTGTGTCTCAGTGATTACATTAACAGGACACTGGCCTTATTTACATCATTTGATAGATTCCCATTTATTTATGTGCAATGCAAAATAAATATTAAAATAAGACATGTTTGTTTTAAATCAAATTATTAGCAAATTTAAATATTGATTCATTAACATAGATTTTTTTTTTGTTAAATAGACAACATTTAATCTAAATTTAGCTTTTAATGAGATTTAAATGGTATTCTTTCACTGTCTGTCTTTTTTTTTAATGGCACAAACCAAAAAAAAAAACTGTAAATGTAAGAAGGAAATCAAAATACAGGTAAAACAGCTATGAAAAGTCAATACAGAAAACAATACAGATATATTATATATGGAACATTGGGCCGCATTTTAACTGACTTTTCTTGCTTTTGTAAATAACATGTGCTATCTAATGACATTTTTGTTCATTATTTTTGCTGATATTCAACCCTGTAACATTAAATCCTCATTTATACCCATATATATATATATATACAGTGGGGGGAAAAAGTATTTAGTCAGCCACCAATTGTGCAAGTTCTCCCACTTAAAAAGATGAGAGAGGCCTGTAATTTTCATCATAGGTATACCTCAACTATGAGAGACAAAATGAGAAAAAAAAATCCAGAAAATCACATTGTAGGATTTTTAAAGAATTTATTTGCAAATTATGGTGGAAAATAAGTATTTGGTCAATAACAACATTTAATCTCAATACTTTGTTATATACCCTTTGTTGGCAATGACAGAGGTCAAACGTTTTCTGTAAGTCTTCACAAGGTTTTCACACACTGTTGCTGGTATTTTGGCCCATTCCTCCATGCAGATCTCCTCTAGAGCAGTAATGTTTTGGGGCTGTCGCTGGGCAACACGGATTTTCAACTCCCTCCAAAGATTTTCTATGGGGTTGAGATCTGGAGACTGGCTAGGCCACCCCAGGACCTTGAAATGCTTCTTACGAAGCCACTCCTTCATTGCCCGGGCGGTGTGTTTGGGATCATTGTCATGCTGAAAGACCCAGCCACGTTTCATCTTCAATGCCCTTGCTGATGGAAGGAGGTTTTCACTCAAAATCTCACGATACATGGCCCCATTCATTCTTTCGTTTACACGGATCAGTCGTCCTGGTCCCTTTGCAGAAAAACAGCCCCAAAGCATGATATTTCCACCCCCATGCTTCACAGTAGGTATGGTGTTCTTTGGATGCAACTCAGCATTCCTTCTCCTCCAAACACGACAAGTTGAGTTTTTACCAAAAAGTTATATTTTGGTTTCATCTGACCATATGACATCCTC
>NW_015505400.1:969212-1062819 GCF_001515645.1 Sinocyclocheilus grahami | reverse complement strand
AGAACTTGCACAATTGGTGGCTGACTAAATACTTTTTTGCCCCACTGTATATATATATATATATATATATATATATACACTGTATATATATATATAACTGCCATAAAATATGCTGATAGAGAAATGTCATTGGCTATTACTTTTATTATTATATTATTATTTCAGTGATAATGTGTGATTAAAAATATGTTGAAACTGAGTAAAAAACAAAACTATTCAAATAAGTATAATTCCAAATGTACACTGATAATGGCTGAAATAACAGTGCTTTATAGTTTAGATTTGGCTTAGGGTTAGTAACAATAAATAAATTGGCACTTTGCAAGGCTGTAACCATATATTTAGTATTGTGAGTAATAGTTTTATAATCAGCCACTAAAAAACCCACATCTGTTGACCACTGATCTGAATAATAATGGGAATCATTTCCTTACTGTGGTTCCCAGTGTCTATTGTGGATATAGCCATGAATCTGTGAGCCTTAATCCTTGGATCCTTGATAATCTTTTCCAATTAAATTATTAAAATTTTTTTGGAATAAGTCACTTCATAACTTTATAAAACTGGTTAACAATTCTTCTGAACTCTGGCACAGATGTCCATCATTATGCCAACACAAATGGAGAGGGGAGGTGAGTCGGAGTGTTGATATGGCACACTGAGATGTATAAAACTCAGAACAGAACGTACCCATTGTGACTCATTCATTTTCATCATATCTTCGTCTTGTTCCTTCTTGGCCCAAATCTGTGCAAATTATTAGCCAAGATCCATCAACCAATCAGATTTTGTGATTCTCTCCATGTGTTTAACATGTCTAGTGCAAACAGATGCATCCAAATAATATATATTCTGTTAAAAAGCCATATGAATGTACAACGTATTTACAGCACATTTCAAAAGCTTGCCTTTATCTGTCACTGTCCATATAAGAACATTAAAACAATAGAATCTAAATCAATAGAGTTGTGTGTCTACACCCATTATATCACTCAAAGGACCGTGACAGCGTCAATGCTACACTGCACGGACCGTGTCAATAAGAATGTTCTCTCTCTTTTTTCTCTCTCTCTCTCTGTCTTGTGACAGCATGGCTGAAGGGACTTCGAGTTCCTCTGCACAGTACTGGTATAGAATACAAGTCAGAGCTCTAAGGAAATTTCGTTCAGCTCACGCAAAGCATGTTCTTTGCTTTAGCTCTGATATACTGATGATAAACAAGTCTTCATATTCTGATTTGCCTCACCTCTTGTTAATTATATTAGTACTGATTATTAGTGGTTGACTTAGGGTTTTCAATGGCAAAGTTGATACAGTTTACTAGAGCAGGGTGTCAACATTGCAAATATGTACATAACATTTTTTTTTTCATTTACATTTGATGTTTACTCAAAATGTACTAAACGGCATTTGAAACCGAAAAACTAGATTGTGAAACTGACACACATCTGTCAGTTATAGTTATCAACTTAATGTATGCAAAAAATTTCAAAACGTCTGGATATCAGACAATTAATTGGCTTGGCCAAAAATCAAATACTTATGAAGTGATAAATATTCTGCCATTATGATACAGAAGGAAAAACATGGTAGGCAGTATGTTTCTGTTCTTTAATATGAAATGCTTTGTATTTTAAAAGTATGCTCCTCTGTTCCAGAGCAGCACGAGGCAAGAGAGCTTTCTCTGGAAAATCAATGACTAAGTATGCCTAGAAACGCACGCACTGGGATACACCCATGTAAATCCTGTACATAACCATTACTCATGAATTTAGTAGATACATAGTACGCGCAAAAGACAATGGGCAATACAGTGTCACCCAGATGAATCAGCATATTCAGAGTGTGGCTCGACTAAACATTTTGCTTTCATTAGAGAGTGAATTGCTCACTGGTCGTATAGCCTCAGATGCATGCAGCTGCAATCCGGTATTGTTTCAGTATGGTGCGCGCGCAATGACCGTGTCCATGGTGCTGAACGTTACGCGAGCATCATATTGAAACAAGCATTCAAGCGCATTGAATATTAATGCTCGGAGAGCATGCACCTCTTTCTGTGACCCAAAGGAAAATAATAGATTGCACCTAAGTGTGCATGCATGCGACTTAAAAGCATTTAATCGATACGGAATTATGTGATTTAGTTCATAAAAACGTCGTTTTACTATGAAGCACAGGACATGAGTCTTATGGTGGTGCATGAATTATAATAATCCCTCCTTGTCTAGAAAGCTCAAATTCAATGTTTTTTAAAGAAGAAACAACTAAGCAACCTCACGCGCAAATCTATAGCACGCACTTTCACGCACGCGCCGTAAATGCACGTTTTTCAAAAAGACAAAACTGCTATTCCGCACGTGAGTTGCGTGATTGCTTCTGCGTGCATTACAAAGATGTTTCCAAGTGAAAGCGCCAATGCAATGACACCAAACCAGCTGCAGCTAAATGCGAGAATAGCTGAGCAACCTCAGCCTATAGTATGCATCAGGAGCTTTAAAAGCGTGCGCCTTAAATGCATTTGCATTTTGAATTTGGCATGCGTTTAAATATTTCCCCGTCTTCAAATCTCAAACGCAATGGCAATGCTCCTCCACTCCAGTTCACCTGTCTGAGGACAAATTGATAATTTAGCAAAAGTGACACTTCTTTACCTTCTCTCTCACAAAGCTGGATGGCGTCCAGACTGAGATTCTTCATCATGTCCTCGCACGGGCTCGTGGGGCTGCTGACACTGTGTCCCACACGTGGAACCTCCATCATTGAGCCTCTAAATGAACGCTATTCCGCTAGTGAGAGTGACTGCAGTGCCGCTGGACAGATCTTCACTCCGTGCTCTCTCTGTCTCCCACGGGTTTCCACAGTGTGCTGCTGATGAGAGCCACGTCAGCACATCGTCACGGCCTCTCCATCAGAGCTGATCTCTCCTGCGACACGCACAGTCAAGGGCAAAGAGCAGTGACGCCTTCTACTGTAATTACACTCCATATTCATCTTAATTCGGTCACACACTTTATATCACAGCGCCACTATACTTGTTGTAAGTACTGTGAAATACTACTAAGCCATTATTAACATGCTGTTATTTTGTATAATTGTGATGGCACTGATGGACTTCACATCTGATATTCAGTACAATAGCATGATTATGAGTGTAAGATTGCTTTTATACAACAGTTCTATAAAGTAGTTAAAGTGAAAAGAAAAAAGAACTCGGCTTAATCATTTGTAGCATAAACACATTTTTAAGTTGATTACTCAAAAACTTGTTCCAACACGTTTCATAACTCAGTGTTGGATCCAGAACCAATCAGTCTGATCTATTTTAGTTCATATTAACAGCTAACATAACCCATGCTAAACGTTACTTACTTAACATAAATTCAATGCACATGCAATATCTAACTATTAACGGAATGATTAATTTTAGAGTCTATGTAGTGAGTTTTTTTTCATATAGTGATCTACAACCTATCCACGAGTACTACTCTTCAGCACAGTGGTAATCACAAAAACGTCAGCATAACAGAAAAAAATGTCAAACATAACAGCATTAAAAGGGCTGTCTTTCCCTTTACTAAAACACATAAAATAACACTTAATTTCAACATCTGTTCTCCTTCTCCAGTCAGTATGCAGACAGTATGCAAAGCATGCTGACAACAAGAAAACCACCACCCTGCACACATTTTTAAGTTGAATTGTGAGTTTATAACTTGCAGTTCTTTTATTCTCAGATATACGCGTTCATATCTCTCAATTGCACAAAAAAAAAATCTGAATTTGTGAGATGTACACTTGAAATTGCGAGAAAAAAAATCAGAGTTTTTATCTTGCAGAGAGAGAAAAGTCTGAGATAAAAATAATTTTGAACTTTTAGTTTTTAACATAATTTACACCAAAACCAAAATGAGTATTTATCAGGTCAAACGGAAAGCAAATTCACTCTTGTACTAAAGATGGTGCTGATTAACAAAATTTACTCTACACCTTTCTTAGGACTGTCAATTTGAATGCTTGACACGTGAGACTAAATATTTCAATCAATTAATAAATTTTCCTCATATTTCTCACTTTTTCTTCTCTGCATGAAACAAAACTATTTGGTCTTGGGGTGAATAGGCCTTACTGCATTAGGCATGTGTTGCTCCAAATTGAGAGATGTGGGAATTGTTTCCTCAGTAACTCAGACAACATTTCACAGATGCTGTCAATAGAGCTTGCTCACCCAGAACATTGTGTTATACATTAAATGGATATTTCACCCCAAAAATGAAAACTCTGTCATCATCCACTCACCCCTGATGCGCCAAGCCATGTATGTAACATAATCTCAAGCTGGAATCTAATACTGAAAGTATTATCTAAAGTGTTATCTTATGAACACAGTGGAAATCTACAAGTGTTTATTATGCTCCTGGGCACATGGTGAACACAGAACGGATTAACGCTGAATGAAAAGTGAATTAAATGTTTTGTTATGTAACAAGATTACAGTGCGTCTGCTTTCTTATTGTCCCGTGGGTATTCTGGTACACTTTGTCGACCAAATAAGTTTGAATCTAGTAAAGGAGAAGATAAACTGCTGGATCTCTCTCTCATATGCTACTCTCTGAATAACAAAAATGTATCACATTTATGGTTGTATTATAGTAAAATGAAGGTGCATGTCAAGACAGGTCAAGTCACCTTTATTTATGTAGCGCTTTATACAATACAGATTGTGTCAAAGCAGCTTTACAGTGTTAAACAGGAAAAACGTGCGCTGATAATGCAAGAGGACAATAGAAAAAAGTCAGTTTAATTATCAGTGAAAGTTATTTTTAATGGCATCCCGGATCGCGTTAAATGATTATATGTTTGTTTGGAGCATTTGACTCCAGATAGTGTACAGTAGCAGCAGCTACACTGCAGACTGTTTATATGAATAATATGGGGCAGTCATGGCCTAATGGTTAGACTCGGATTTGTAAGCCAAAGGTAGCGGGTTTGAGTCTTGGTACCGGCAGGGATTGTAGGTGGGTGGAGTGAATGTTCCACCTTCAATACCACGACTGAGGTGAGGCCCTTAAGCAAGACACCGAAAGCCCAACTGCAACATCAGCAAAAATGGCTGCCCACTGCTCTGGGTGTGTGTGTGTGTGTGCACTTGGATGGGTTAAATTCAGAGCACAAATTCCGAGTATCGGACACCATTCTTGGCGACACATCACTTTTATAATGTTTTCAAAACACATTGAATGAGAGGGCATTGATACATTTTAGCTACGTTAACCACTCATAACAGTAGCCGTTTACTGACAATTCTTAAAGGAGCCACCTCCTTAAAAATGAATAATTTCAGGCATAGGGGCAGAATCTATTTTAAATATGTGAAACATATTAAAATGTAACATATTAAAATAATGTGTAAAAAATCCACGTCGTGAGCCTTTTCAAATATTTGCCTTCAAGTTTACAGTGTACTGTATAGCTAAGTCATGTATGTGTAAAAACAACTGAGACCTACATAGCAAGAATGTTCCACTAATACATCTTAAAAAATTGCATGTGTTTTGAACTTTTATCAAATCTCAATTCACTATGCAGAGGAAACTATCAGCAAATTGTAGGTTGATTCATCTGAAGAGTGTAACAAGGTGCTTTCAGAACATTTCTGTCTGTTTGAGCATCCTGAAAAACACTGGCTCAACCAATGGCATACATCTGGGATGGGACTATTTGTTTAACCAATGGAAGACAGGGAGCGTTCGGCAGTAATTCAACAGTAATTCAAGCTAACTCAACGATTCTTGTGGCTCAGGGATTATGCACCTCTATTTTATTTTCTGTTCATTTCTATTTAACCTAAAGGAACAGTATTATCAATCTTGCAGTTTGTCCTTGGAGTTAACCTTGTAGTGGCAACATTAAAGATATGAGCATTTTATCCTAAAAGCATGAGGTTAAGGAATGCTTTTAAGTGTTAAAATTTCTAACTGCGCTCATAAAGTGTGAAACAAATTATGCACATGGTTAAGTAGTTCAATAGACTGTGCAATATCATGCCGGGATGAAGCAAAGTCACATGGTTGAATAGTCACACCTATAGATGCTTTTCATTCAGATCAAACAGAGAAGAAAACACATCTTAACTTGCATTTCTAGTGCCAGCTGAAGCAGGAGCAGTGTGTGGTGATGTAAAGCAGCTGGAGATACAGTAGAGCTGTCATCAACCGCTGAGAGGGCAGATAATTCAGTACCCCCACCCTGCTAACCATTAATAATCTGCCGGTAGGATCCTCCTCCCCCAGCAGCCCTACAAACCCATCCCCCTCTAAGCATCCCTCTATGAATATCTCAGCCTCTGTTTGTCCATTCTCAAAATTAAAGGTTGCACCGCAAAAAAATGATACATTTTATTTTCAGCAATACTTTTCATTAGTCATTTTATCAGCTCTTTGTGTTTTAGAAGTGCTGATGTTGCAACACAGGCTCATTGGAAAAATGTGCCTCTACCTATATTATGACAAAACTCCAAAAATGTACCTATTCATGCAGATCACTGCCGTTTCCAGCTGAAATGAACAGCAGTAGCAGTAAAACACCAACAAATTGTATTTATTTTCACATAAATTATGATTACGGGGCAGGTTTTCAAGTAAAAAGCACTTTTTTTTTTCATGCAGCTTCTTGCACATTATGACCTCAACCCAGCTAATAAAAATATAGTCTAAGATTGTTCCGTTAATGTTCCCTTTAAGTTATGAAAACGTTATTTCTGAATGTTCTCTGAACATTCAAAATGCCCAGTTTTTTTTTTTTTTAATCTTAAGGGAAATTTTCATTTTATAGTTCTCAGTACGTCTTGAAACAAACAGTAACATAAAAAAAAGAAAATTTTAAATAAAAAATAAAATGTTCCATAAACAATGATATAAATAACATTTCTGTGCTATGAGAACATTATTAAAGACCAGCTAACTCAGAACGAACATGCTATTGACATTAATGTAAGAACATTTGTTCATAACTTCCAGAAGGTGCCAAAGTTGTGACAATGTTTCTGGTTAACTGGGAAAAAACTTTTGACCATAGCGCATGATTAGTTTGAACTAATGTTGAATATTATTTGAACTAATATCACATTACAAGATCTATACTCATTCTTATCAGCCCTATATTCAAATGTATTTCTTCTGGTCACATGGTAAGGCTAAATATCTTGTAGTGTATTCACTATGCTGTATCTTCATCTACTGCCAAATGTGAGGGGAAGATGGCAGATGGCAAGACTTTATTATGCAGAAGAAAAAAACAACCACATGGAGTGGCAGAGCCAGATACAGTAACAAAACAGCCTGGATGTATAAAGCAATGTATTCGTGATCAGAGAGGTTTAAATGAGGTGTGCGTATACCCACATACTCACGCTGACTATGGTGAAGGGGAGTGATTATGTAGCAGAGCTGTAATGGTAATCTGTGCTGCAGTGAGGGGTTGTGCCGCCGCAGACAGAGGACACACATGCATTTCTGACCTACTCTTTCCTGCTGTAAAATTACACAGCAGTAAATGGGCTGAGGGCTTTTGCTGAAGCATGCTAGCACTTACAGTGATGGAGGCCACACTCTCAAAACATGCTGACATATGCCATGGGTTTGTGATTCATATTTTAATCATGGGGTGTAATGTATCCAAGCTGACCCAGTCATTCATAATTCCAAACAAAAACCCAACATGCTGTACTTTAGAGCCTTCTCTTTAAGTGCATTGCTCATGTAATCAGAAATGCTTAGTTTGGGATTCCCTCAAGCTGGCATGGATTTGACATATTAATCATGTTCTCCAGCAGGATTTGAGAATTTTGTTTCGAATATTTTGCGCTTCAGATTTCATATGATCAGTGTCACTAATTTGCTTATTTGAGTAGAAACAGAACAGAATCTTTTATATTTATTGATATATTTTGTCAACATTTCTTTCATTTGGTACAGGGCTGGTATAGTTAGCTAAAACTAAAACAAAAAAAGTTCATTACTTAAAATAAATGTTAACTGGAGAAAAAAAAACGTATACTTATTATATTTCAGACACCTATAATACCAAAATGACACTTAGTGGGGTAAGTTGTCACATTGGAAACCTTTACTGTAGCCCGGTCTTCCATATGACTGAAACCACTTGAATGACATACTGTACCTTTCATGGTAGATTTGACATTTTCCTAATAGAAAATTACCTTCACAAAGCTTTAAATGATTTGTTTGTATTGCCACCGGGAGTAAAGCACAGTTGATTATAACTTATTTTACTGACATTTAAAGTCTGCAATGTTTGTGGCTAAATTAATCAGGACAAGGATTTAATGGTTAAAAAAAAGAATGACAAAAATACAGCTTATTGGTGTTGATTTTCCATAATCTGCAGTAGGATTTTCTCCTTTCTGTTTTGTCCAGCTTTGCGTGTGTCTGAGAGACAGCGGTTTGGGGTCCGTTACATAACGGGGAATATTTCACAGTGATCGTACATCCCATAAACAGATCAGATCACCTCACACGACCTGTCTTCAGTCAACGCATGAAGGTCAGTGTCAGACGAGGTGAAATGTTTTAGTCCGGTTCTCTATTGATGTTTAAATCTTAAATGATTGTTATGTTGGTAACTAAGGGATGCACTAAAGCTTCTGAATGTAAATAGGGCGCATGAGCAGAATGCAAAACAGAGGCAAAACACATGTGAAAAGATGATGAATGAGATCCAGATATATCATGTTCATATATATGTTCAATATAGACTATAATATAATGAAAATATTACGTATGCTCTGAGGTAATCTATTATTTAGAATAATGGGCTTAAGGGCCTCACCTCAGTTGTGGTACATGCTAATCTCATGTGACAGAAAGAAAATATAAATGAAATAAAGCCATCAGAATAAGTTCCGACACTAACAAAAAGTAAAACGTATTGGCTGATGCAGATAATTAATAATGCAAAATATTGCGGACCAGTAGTTTAAAGTCAAATTTGATCAAATTCATGCCTTGGCGCCCCTTGTTGGAGAACAATCTACAGTAATGCATTTACATTGAAAAAGGCATAAAACACAGAACTCATTAAAACTTACAGAAATATAGAGAATTTATTATGTTGTAAAAAATAACACAACAAGAATAAAAATTCGATTATTCTCAATTTTTATGTGAAACCCAAAAACTGATCCAAGACCAAAAATCGTACTGGTGTAACTCTTCTTACTCCTATTTATAATGAGCATATGTGAGAAACATAATGTGAATTAATAATCATGAATAATAGATTAAATCACCTGAAAATAACAAATGTAAAAATTCAAAAGTGGTGCATAAGATGGCCTTTCAAATGAAGGCGGTCTTCTCAGCTTCTCAAAAGAATATATATACATTGACACAATGTGGTCCAGCTAAATTAATAAATAACTCCCTTTCATTCATGTTTGTATCTGTTTATGAAAAGATGTCTGGATGTTGCAGAGTTCATTCTGGTGTTATTTAGTTTTGTTGTGGTGAAATAAACACATTTCATCCTCCCAACAACCCTTGGACACTCTCTTCACATTGTATCCACGATCCAGACAATGTGGCGAGATTCAAACGCTGGAATGCGAGCTTGCCAGAGGAAAATGAAATTGTTTTCTTCTTGTTCCAGCCACAAGCTGTCCTGTTCCATATCCACTCCAGGCCTGACTTGCAGTAAGTTCAGAGATAATCCAGAAAAAACTAAATCAAGCAAAATAGTTACACCCAGTTTTTTTAGACTATACTTCTTTATTCTGTTCCTTACAGATTCATATCTGCTTATGACATAAAAACAGATAAAAAGAACATCCATTTCCCAAAAGTCCATGTATGTGTGTGTGTGTGTGCTTAAGCACAGGATTTCACTGAGATCCCTACTGTAATCAGTCAGAGCCTCATAAGCTCTGATTGGGTGCGGTTCATCTCAAAGCACATTTTACACTAGTCTTTCTCCTCTACTGCCATTACATCTAGTTTAGTCAGACATTTACAGAAGTTGATGTCACTAATGAGGGAAATGGATCATTATGTAACAAGCATGCGATTTTAAATACACAAAGCAACTAAATGTCATGCCCAAAAATGAAAATTCGTTCATCATTTACCCTCATGTCTTTCTAAACCTGTATGAGTTTCTTTCTTCTGTTGAGCACAAAAGATGTTGGTACCTATAAACAGCTGACGGTAGCCATTGACCTCCATAGTATTTTTTCCATTACTATGGAAGTCAGTGGCTACCAGCAACTTTTTGAACATTCTTCGAAATATCTTCTTTTGTGCACAACAGACGAAAGAAACTCACACAGGTTTGGAACAATTTAATGGTGAGTAAATGATGACTGATTTTTAATTTTTGGGTGAACTATAACCTTTAAATGTCATTGTACAAACAGTAGTGGAATAAGATGGAAAAGGTTTGCATACGCTTTATTCTTTCATAACACCTTCAACTTGTAAAGAACATTCAGCGATACCACATTTATGGCAGTTATACAAATTCATCACCAAAGAACATTACAATGGAGTATATTACAAAATCTGCGCCACGCTCACAGATTTTAAAAGTCATTCCCAAGGCACTGGCCAATTAACACATTACTTTGGTCGCGTGCAGGAGAAAAGCCATGAACGGGTCTGAGAAGAATTCCAAGGCTTTACAAAAAAGCTCGGTTTGGGGAGTGAGGTCTGTGAAGGTTTGTGGTCTGTGGCATTCAGGAAGGTGGTTGAAACAGAGCTGGTGTAATTTGCACTTCTGTCAGTGGCTAAACTGAGGCACTATTGAGAAAGCTACTACTGACAGGCCGACGCTACCCTGTTGAAAAAACCAGCATATGCTGGTTAGGTATGTTTTGACGCTGGGATGCTGGTTTAAGCTGGTCCTTTGCTGGTTTATGCTGGTCCTTTGCTGGTTTATGCTGGTCCTTTTTTGAGTGAGGTCTGTGAAGGTTTGTGGTCTGTGGCATTCAGGAAGGTGGTTGAAACAGAGCTGGTGTAATTTGCACTTCTGTCAGTGGCTAAACTGAGGCACTATTGAGAAAGCTACTACTGACAGGCCGACGCTACCCTGTTGAAAAAACCAGCATATGCTGGTTAGGTATGTTTTGACGCTGGGATGCTGGTTTAAGCTGGTCCTTTGCTGGTTTATGCTGGTCCTTTGCTGGTTTATGCTGGTCTTTTTGTGTAATATGCCGTCTACTCTGACTAAGATCCATAAGTAATAACAACAGGCTGGTGATTTCACTGTGGGATGAGATAAGCTTCCCTTATGGATATTTTGTGCAGAACACTTTGGCTTGATATCCATTTAAGTGCTTTAGATAAAATCCATGCACGTCTAGTCAGGCAAATCTGCCCATGGACAAAATATTTAGCATTTTTTAAAGTGCAAAGAATTAGTATGTCGAAGCCTAAGATGAGCATATAAATAAAATCTGCCTGCTCCATATACAAGCACAGTGCAGGAGCTCCAATGATCCTTCACTACATTTCCTTCATTGTAACACGAGTACCATATTGCATATAATATTCAACAGTTCTTTGACCCTTAACCTCTGATCCATGGACTTTGTTTATTTGGCACAGATTCAGAAGGTCCGGGTTTTGGTCCAGTACTGTATATCAGGTTGGAGTTGGGAATGGGAATTTGTGCAGTTTCAGGCTGTCCGTTGATGCATTGGCATGGGCTCACCAGCGCCCACTCACACTGACAATGTCTGTGTGGAACTGGCGTGGCAGTCGACCGCTGGCGCCCCCTTCTAGGAATGATGAGCGGATGTTGGGCGGCTCAAAGAGCTTCGTTCGGTTCTTGTTCAGCTCTGTCAAAACAAAAAGAGGGCTTAAATATCGCATACATTCATGTTAACATCACAGTAAAATGGAAGTAGTGAAAGATCTCTTCTTTCATATTGCGAATTTTTAAAATACGAAACAAATGCATGTATGAATCAACTGCTCCTTATCTAAGATTATACCAAACTACTGGTATTGATTTGGAAACCTGAAAACTTCCATCGAGTTAGCAGTTCCATCACCCTGAAATCAGTGGATATTTTGAAGCTCAAGATATCTTCCATGTTCTACGACATAAAATGCATCAGTCCCCCTTGTGATTTTTGTACCTTTTTTTTGTTACTTTTTCTTGAAAAAGGCGGTTGCTAACAAGTGGCTAAATGGGACTAAAGAGGTTGTCAGGGACATAAATGTCTCATGCCAAACTCATCTTCTCACTAGTCTACTTTTACAGCCTCACTGGGGTAAAAGTAGAAAATGTTTTTAAATAAAGACTAAAAGAGTTGTTTTAAGCTTAATGGTGGTTACGCTGAAGTCATGTGACGGTGGTGTAGATCATTTATAGCCTACATTTAACTTTTTACCTCTGGTATTGTATTTAGGCTTCAAAAATTAATAAAAGTTGTGTTAATTTGAGGATCTCATCATGATGAAAAAAATGTGTTCGAATAATAAAAGTTGGACAAAAATTCATCACGAAGATGTCTATTTGACGAAGGGCTGTCAAAATTGCTGAAAAACTAAATTCGAATTTTGTACTTAAACATGATCTGAATTATATTCAAATTTAAAATGCATAATTTCAGTTAGGGTGAAGAAAAGCTTTTGGCTTTTCTCCTGAGGCCACAAGAGGGCGCATCAAGCAAAATATTACTAATGCACGTTTATTCAAAGCATAAGATAACATGACTATCTGTGAAAAAAGTGCATGATGTTTAAAATAATGTTTATAAACCAATTATAATTAAGTTGCTTAAACAACTATAAACAAAACAGCATCATGTATGTATGCATAGTTTAATACAAAGGGCGGAAAACCAATCACACAGAGTACATTTTTCGTTTAAAATCATGAGTTGCAGTGGGATGGGGGAAAAAAACCCGCCATAAAGTCTCGAGATGTTTTTTTTCAAAGTTGAAATTGCATTAATTTTACATGGCTTTCTAAACATGCGGCTCTTTTGTGCGAGATGCGAGTGCAACGCTGATAGATGTCCCTCTAGACAATGCGCGAAATATGCGTTCTGTGTGAACGGCTTGGTTTCAGTTTTGATGTAAACAAGCTCTTCTCCGCATTGTTGTTCTCTTTTTCCTCAATATTTTAATGAGCAACGCAGCAGCGCCGCATCTAGTGGCTTCAACTGGATATGCTAACAAAAACATTATAATGCAACGACACTTACATCATCATCACATCTCGTGCGCCACTGATAAGGCTGCCTCCTTAACACACACCTAAAATTCGAATGCAACGTTTTTGCATTCGAATGTGGATTTTTATTTTAAATTTGACGAATATTCGAAATTCGTATTTGATGTCTGCATTTACATCTGCAAGACGTATTTTTTTGTGTTTGCTCATCTGCAATACGTCTTTAGGACATTTCCTATCAGATGTCAAACAGACGTTTAGAAGATGTCTTTCAGATGTTTATGATTTAGAATGTATGTAAAACTGACATCTTAAAGACGTCTATCAGATGTTTGTACACAGCAGATGCTTTCCTGATGAAGCGATCTTTAACAGACCTCTAGCAGACGTACGTGTGCTATCTGGGAAGCGGATACAACATAAAAATACACAATACATACAAATATTGGGTATAGCAATGCATTTTAAAATATTTTTCTTTTTAAATCAATACTTTTCAGTAAAGAATGGATGAAATGTCAACATTTTTCTCCTCTCATTTGGATTTTTTCACTCAGCTTGTTGCATTCTCCTGCAGTGTGCCTTAAAAATTGGTCTAAATAAGGTATACTGCCTTAAAATGCTGCCTATGTTGACAGCTCACTAGTTTTTTGACAGCTCAGTCTCAGTCTAGGTGGCATTGACAATTCAAATCTTCCCTTTTCCTTCTGTAGAGAACAAAAGGAGGACATTTCTCTCTCTGGGACCAAACTTGCATCAGCCCAGATTACAGTAAATTGTGTCCGAGGTCAGTCAGAGACATAAACACAGGCCTGCGGTCATTCCCTGCCTTCCTCATACCTCTACTCTTAGAATCCCATCCGCACCATAATTTCATTTTTAACAGTGAAAGGTCAACATCAACCTCAGGCATTGTGTTTTATTCTCCAACCACAGGGCTGATAAAACCGGAACAATGTTTTTGCTTTAGTAAATATCCTTGCCAGACTGCAGGAAGTCATTATGGTTATCGAGCAGTGGGTGGTCGAAATATATCACAGATGTTTGAGACGTCTAATGGCAAAGTTGTCACTTCCACTTGCTGTCATGTGGACAGTCAGTCAACCCTGGCTGGTTATGTAAGTGAAAAGCCAAATCCAATTTCATCTCGAACACCTCAATAAATCATAATCATAATCCCAAAACCCTGCAGCTGTCCAAATTACTCAAAGCTATTAAAAAGGAAAATCTTGCATGGCATGTTGTGTCCATCTGCTATCACGTTTATTGTTCTGTTGGTTGGTATCAAGTTGATATTAATCTTTCTTAAAGAAATGTAACAAGACCAGTCTTTCTGCAGTAAATAGTGACTCAGTTTGGTACCTGAGGGGTGTCTGACTGACGGGTGGCTGTTTTCCAATAATCACATTTGTGTGGGTTTTCTGTGGAAAGTGCTTACAGTAACACAGTTCTGCGCATGAACAGTCAAATGAACTTCTTGGTATTATTGCACAGTACATCTTCAGTGAATGTACAACAACAATATCAGATCTGTGCATTAGGATCAACCTAACAGACCTGCCGCCTGTCTATTATTATCATTAATATTAACCAAACAACCATATCAATAAAAAATACATTTTAATGAACTTCTTTAATTGCCTACTCTTTATATGAAAAAAATAAACAACTTAAAAAACTTAAAAAGCAACTTGCAAAATAATTAAGAAAAACTTGAAAATGACATGCCAGTTTGAATGTTATTTGTTAACTTAAATAAGTAATAATAATAATAATAAATCTGGCTGCCTGTTTTTGATCCTGTCAGTAACATGCTTGTCTCAGTGATTAAGACACGCTGGAATAATTGCAGAAATAAGTGTAATTGAAAAAAATTTACAAATTGCGTTAACTATTAATTTTCTTATTTATTAAGAAAATGAATGCACAAAAAATGAAAGACATGATATCAAGACAGAAACATCACTATATTATTATATAAAACACACTATATTAATGGCACAGCTTAATATGACATTTATTATAATGGGTAAATGTAAACTTTGTTTTAAGTTCATGCAAATTAAACATTATAATATATATTTTTAAATGATTTTTACATTCACATTTTACTGTAATGTTTTATGGCTATATTTACTCTTTTTATCCCCAGAAATTGATTAAAATATATGTGGGCGCATCAGTTTTGAGTTTTGGTATCGGTGATACTTGACTTTATTCATATTTCACACTAGAAAAATATATTAAATATACAGTCTTTATATTGTTTTAACATTCATTTGGCGATTCAGTGGCAAACTATAATTATGATTACAAATTGTAATGTTAGGTGTGACTAATCAGGATTTACTACAGAAAAATCTAGCGTAGCGTTAGTTCTGGCAGGTCACGTTAGTCAAGCTCGTATCAGCTGACTCTCAGCTGATCCCCATCTACCTATGGGAATACGACAACTTTCTAAGCATTCATTTACAAGGTCCCTCAGTATTATCATCAGTTTTCGCATTGCTCAATAGCTAATTACCCTCCTCCATCCCCAACTCCTCCTCTGTCAGTCAGGATTCAGCCTTCTGATACTCCTTTGAATCAGACTAATTCTAAAATGTGTACATAACATTATTGAACTTTAATGATATCTGCATTACATTTATGTTGGTTCTGTTCGGTTTACCCTGGGGGGGTTATCGCTGCTCTCCCTGCTCTCATCCATGCTAGGCAGCATGGATACGCAGGGAGTTCTTGCCCAGAAGAGAACCATAACGCCAATCCAAACTGTATACTAATTGTCAATCATCTTTGACGATAGTGGTCCTGACAGAAATGTCATTAATACATCAATTTGATCGATTGATGGCACCTATATAATACTATTGTGTTAACCCTAGTAGTTTGGAAGGGAACTGACCTGAGATGGCCAGCAGCATTTTCCTGCGGGCTCCGAATGTAGTAATGCCGAGCTCTTTCAGGTCCTGATCGGTCAGTGTGAGGAATGTCTGAAGGTCAATCTGAGAAACAGACACAAACTGTATTTTTAGTTTGGACTTAAATTTTTGTGGGGAGAAAGAGGAACAATGAGATAACGCATGACAGTCCAGAATCAAACCTGCGTCTAAGTGCATGTGCACTGACCACTGCACCACGGCTCTCTCTCTAACTTTCCGATGATATGTTTACAAGATAAAAGCCAGAACCAAATTTTAGACTCCACAATGTTATCTCTGGCATCTTGCAATACAGGACTTGGCATAATGTGTGAATTGCAGATCTTAGTTTTTGGCTATTCTGAGGGTTTCAGTTCTGTGCTGGAAGTTGCGTCATTGTAACCTTAGGCCAGTTTGGCAGCATACATGCCAGCGAGATAGAGCTGTCACACTGACAGTGCTCCACACAGAAAATAAAGTTAATCATTAAGAATTGTTACAGACATGACTGTCCAATAGTATATATGTGAAATGGAAAATGTACATCCAAGTTTTTCAGACTCATTAATCTGTGGAACTTGCATCAAGTCAAATGTGTTTATTCAAAAAATGAGTTAGCTGTTCACTCCAGTATTTCATGTTGCTTCATAAAAGCCTATTATGCCAAAGTGCATTTTCAACATGTTTTCTACTGAGTTCTGCGCACTAAAACATGTGCAGCTAAAATAGGTTAAGTGCTGAAAGACCAAAGACATAAAAACAACCTCCCAGTGACAGAAATCATCTAAAATCATTTACATGTTCTCATTTCAAACAGCAACACTAATAGAGAAGATATCGGCAGCTCTGTTTGTACCTCCTGCTGTTGGAAGACGTCGGTATATTTCCCGAGGCCAAGTTTACTGAAGAGCTCAGGCAGATCTGATCCTTTGAAAGATGTGTTGAGATTACAGCCATTAGTTCCCGTCACCGACGAGATGCAGTCCATGTAGTTACTGCTGCTTAGGTAGTGCTCTAATACAAAAAAAACATACAAAACATGGTTACCAGGTTATCAAACTTTACACTTAAACCAGTGAGCTGCCTTCCTAAACAGCATTTTTAAGGCTTCACAGATACTTTGGTGTGGCCAAACTGCACTCATTCATCTTTTTTGTGAAAAAGAAGTGTACTTATGAGTTTTAGATAATAGTGTAATAAAAGTAGTGTACTTAATATTTTTAAAAACTGCACTTGCAGATATTATAATATTAATTAAATAAAAGGCCGCTTAAGTACTAGAGTACTGTAGAACACACTTAAACATTTAAAAAGTGCACTTTGTAATAATGTCAAATGAAAAGTTTTACTTTTTAAGTGCATTTTAAATAATTGTTTTAGTATTTTTTGTGGTACTTTACAGCACACTCATTTTGACATGAAAAGCACAAGTAAAATACTTGATTTCAACTGCATTTTAATTTTATTTTAACTGTAGTGTTGTTTAATATTACATTTAAAGTAAATATATTTTAAATGTACTAAATTGCAACTTCATCATTACAAATGACATGCAAGATTCAATAGAAATTAGATAAAGTTTTAGTCTACCATATAGTAAATGCTTGTTAGTAGATTTGTCAGTACTCATATTTCAGAGTCAATATAATATATCACAGCTCAGTCATGCTGACTGAAGAGCACACCTGTTTTGTTCTGCTTTCTTTTTGGGCTGATGGGAGAGGGAAAGTCGCTGTGTGCTGGGAGCCCGCTCCCATTCCTTTCCCTCCAGTTATCCGAGTCACTGCCACTGGCCACCCCCTCTCTACTGTTGGAGCGGGACAAGGCTAGAGGCGACCCCTTATCACATATCAAAACACATATCATATTAAGTTTATTCCACTAAAATCATGCAGTGATGCATTAATAAAAAAATAATAATAACAAGCATATAGGCATTGCCAGAGCTAATCATCTTCAGTGAGAACACTGCAACACATTGTACACACTGAATGCACCGAATTAACTATAATCAGCATACGGCAATTCATAGAAGACATGTGCTTAGCCTATCTGCTCGAGCGCTTGAGTTTACCTCATATGTAGTTGACATGGTGGGTTTATAAGATACGTGGTTTGCCCTGCGCAACTCCTTAATAGTTTCTGCAGGCATAGACTTTGAGAAGCCCAGACCGCTCCACGTGTTAGTAGGGGTACGGACCTCTGTCACCACTGGCTTCTTTAACATGGCTGAACAGAGAAACACAGATGTATTTAAAAAAAATAAAAAAAAGAGTCAAATAGAGGTCACTTCTTTAAGAATTGTCATATGTCACCCCTAAATAGGAAAAAAATAAAAAGATTAATTACATTTCAAAAATTATTTTACATTATATTTTATTACATATTTATTTTATATTTATATATTACAATTATATAATAATAATATATAACAATAATATTATAAATAATAATAGTAATAATAATATATGTAATATGCAAAATAAGTATATGTGACCCTGGAGCATAAAAGCAGTCTTAAGTCGCTGGGGTATATTTGTAGCAATAGCCAAAAATACATTGTATGGGTCAAAATTATTGATTTTTCTTTCATACCAAAAATCATTAGCATATTAAGTAAAGATCATGTTCCATGAAGATATTTTGTCAATTTCCTACCGTAAATATATCAAAACTTAATTTTTGATTAGTAATATGCATTGCTAAGAACTTAATTTGGACAAATTTAAAGGCGATTTTCTCAATATTTAGATTTTTTTGCACCTTCAGATTCCAGATTTTCAAATAGTTGCATCTCAGCCAAATATTATATATTATAATATTATATATTATAATATAGTCCTATCCTAACAAACCATACATCAATGGAAAGCTTATTTATTCAGCTTTCAGATGATGTATAAATCACAATTTTGAAAAATTGACATTTAAGACTGGTTTTGTGGTCCAGGGTCACATATAATTAATTATTATATTTATCATGCAATATAATTTCACTTTTTATATGTATCTTGTTAATAAAATATATTGTCATTGTATATTATTTTTACCAAAATTCTGAATAAATATTTATTACATTAATTTGATTTTTAAAATATATTTATCTGTTATTTTTTAAATAATTATTTATATATATATAAATAATAATTATATATTTTAATAATATATCATTATTTTTTCCCATTACAGTAATGAGCATAATTGTGTTGTTGTTGTTGGAGGAGGAATTGTGAAGTAAATGTCATGAAAATAATATCACAGCGCAAAATATGTAAATAGTCCTAAAAGAGCTTAATTGAATTAATACACTCACAAAAACTTTTTTTGCTGTCAATTTATGGTGAAACATGACCCGCCTGGTATTCAATAACATGAATGTTATTGGTGGTTTTTGTGAGGTGTAGGAATCAGGGATTATAATTAGTTGATCAAGAATTTGATGCCAAATTCCCCTGCACTGTGCTAAATCGGTCAAAACCCAGAAGTTTTACAATAAAACAGTGTGCCACATTTCCATACAGTTCCAACATAAATCATTAACAAAGAACTATTTACAGTATGCGGGCAAAAAGAGTGTTTTAACAATGGGTAAATTCCTCATTCTCAGGTCCTTAGTTTACATTATGAACGCTGGACACAGGATGTGAGGTGTGGAGAAGCTTTATGAGGCAGAGTATATTTACCGGTAACGTGAAACAGGACTTTAATGACACCCTACTCACTGCCAGACATTCAGCCTATGAAGACACTGTAGTCCTGCTTTGTTCATTGCTGGCACACTAGACTAAACACAACCGGTTTCCAATTCCCCCAACAGCCTACCAGCAGAATTGTTTTTGACAATATAGATGGGTGGGAGACACTCTTTAAGGCTCTGTATATAGCTTTAACTGTGATTTGATTTGTCAAGCACATACCTTTGGTTGCCAATAACTTCTTTTGCTCGTAATCGAACGCCTGTAGAGGTGAACAGAGATAAAGCAAAGAATGTTTAGGCTGTTTGGAGGGATTTAAGAATTATGTCCCTCATTTCTCCTGTCAGCTTGGTTTATAGAGTGAGAAAGGCAAATGGTAAACATTGCCTCATTCTGTCAAAACCATTTAACAGAATGTTACGAACAGAATAGTGACGACCTTCTGTTGTTTCAGAAACATGGCATTGAGATCTCTGAAACCCTCCACCTTCCCCAGCTCCACCTGTATAGATCTGCTACGGGGTTATTTTATATGCTATTTGTGCAGCAGCAGTATGTCTTAAATACTCCCGGCACCGTATCGCCATATGTATTGGCAGTAGCAAGTTCCTGTACTTGCTTGCAGCAGCAGCAATAATCTACAACTACAGCAATAACCAACAGCAGCAGCAATTCAGCAGCAGCGTAGCAGATCTGTTCCGCCAAGACCAAATACATTAACATTGTCATATCCATCACCATGCTAAAATGTTCAGAGAGTTGTCATGTTTGAAATATAATTTATTCCTGGAAACCATGAAACACTACCATTCAAAAGTTTGGGATAAGTAAGAAAGAAAAAAAAATTCACAAGGATGCATTAAATTGATCAAAAGTACAGTAAATATATTTATAATGTTACAAAAGGTCAATTAAATGCTGTACCTTAAAACTTTTTATTCATCGCAGAATCCTGAAAAAAAGTGTCATGGTTTCCCACAAAAAATATTAAGCAGCAAAAACTGTTTTCAGAATTGATAATAATAAGAACCATTATAAATAATTGATCGTGAGTAATTATTAATAATAACTAAGCAGCAAATCAGCATTTTAGAATGACTTCTGAAGGATCATGTGACACTGAAGACTTGAGTAATGATGCTGAAAATTAAGCTTTGCATCACAGGAATAAATTACATTTAAAAAGTTAAAAACATAGAAACCAGTTCTTTTAAATTGTAATACTATTTCACACTATTATTGTTTTTGATCAAATAAATGCAGCCTTGGTGAGCATAAGAGACTTCATTTGAAAAACATTAAGAATTTTAATTATTCCAAACTTTTGACAGGTAGTATATTATTTCAATAAGGGATGTTACTGAAACGCTGAAAGCTAATTGAGATATTGATGGCTGCTCTATTCATTCGATAATTGTCTTTGGAACTAAGGGAAGCACTATGACTGAGTTTATAAGTAACTTTAAGAGTTCACTACCTGCATGCTGGAGAAGGAGGATTGGTGCGGCAGGAAGATTCTGTCTGAATTCTGCTGAGCGGCCCGTTCGGCTGCTCTTTCACTGCCTGGAGCGCGTTTATCAGCCACCGGACTCTCTGAGGCACTGGAGTCAGAGTCTGACAACAGACAGTCTGAACTAGATGGGTAAAAGAGTAGATAAATAGAACAACAAGGTTTAATCACATGCTGCATTAGTGGCTAACTCTAACATCGACTAGTGATTGACTGTTGAGGGATTGTGTGTGTGTTCATACTGTAGGAGGGAGTTCTTGGTGCCCTGAAGCAGCTCCAGGGCTTGCCTCTTTCCTGACGTCGTCTTACAAGATGCCAACATCTGCTTCAGTTCATTGCTGTTTCCCGAGTGAGAGGGGCTTCGAGGCATGCCCACCTCCACGAACGTATCCGATCCTGAAACACACACACGTACACATAAACGAAACAGTGTTATTCTTTCCTCAAGCCCCCATATTGAACGCTTTAGTTGAGTAGTTTGAGATTGTATTCCTGCAGCACTCAGCATCAGAGAATCTAACACGAGATTGAATTGACTTCGCTGAAAGCATCTGAAAGCAAAACCAGACTGACTAAAAGGATGTTAGGCCAACTCAAACAGCTTTAACAATGCTGGAGCATGGAAAACCTTGGCCTTGCATTTCCACAGATGCCCCGTTCAGAGAGCAGGAAGGAATGGTATAATAATTTGGAACTGAGTTTATATTTATCCATAATTAGACTGACCAAAGTCAATAAATTCTCGCTTTCAATCTAGAGAAGGTCGAGGAGTTGTTTCAAGTACTAATCAAACGGTTGACATAATTCAGCGGTGAATGTCACTGGTTGCATTAGGCTGCAATAAAGGAGAGTATAATATATCTTTCAATTAATGTAGCCCTGGAAAGTGGTATGCATGAAATGTTGATTCACACGGCAGACATCGCAGTACAAATTAAGCTTGCTGGCATTTACCAGATAAAATTACTCAATTCTGACATATGTCAGGGATCAGTCTTGCAGAATATGCCATCACACTTGAATGACTGTAAAGGTTATTTTTTTTGCAAAAAAAAAAGAATTGCAGAAAAATTCATAAATAAAATGCGTTTATTTGATCAAAAATACAGTAAAAAAAACAATAATATTGTGAAATATTAGGATTTACATAAGATTTTTAAAACTGATTTGATAAATAGAAAGCTCAAAAGAATATTTATTCTAATTTATTTGAAATATAAATCTTTTTTTAACATTATAAATGTCTTTACTGTCACTTTTATCCATTTGATGTGTGCTTGCTAAATAAATTATTAATAAAAAAAAATTGGTAGTGTGCATATGTATACAAAATCTTGGTAGTGTGTATATGTATCACAATTTAAAATTATTAATATTAATATCTTACAATTAGTTTATTTTTCTGATCCCATTGGAAAAGTTTTATCTTATATTAAGCTTTTTTTTTTACTAAGAAAAAAGAAAATTACTTGTCAAGAAATTGATTTTTGCAGTGCAGAGTAATGCATCTTGTAGTGAGGATATAATGAGGAGCTGTGGATAATGCAGACCTTGGTCTTGGCTGGATTTGCTGGACAGCGGTTCAGAAGGGCAGTGGGGACTGGCTTCCTGTACAGAGTCGCCATGAGCTGCGGTCAGAACTTTATCTGCCAGAGATGCTGCAGACATTCTGCTGTACATGGTCCTGGGCTGCTACACAACACACATGCACACAATATTCTGGTCAAGAGGAAGTCAAAGAAGACTAACCATGAGATATATACACAACATTAGCATAATTATATGACATTTTTAACATAACTGTATATCATCTCATGATGGTGAAAGAATACTTGCTCACTTTGCTACTAAGGGAGCACACAGCGTTACTGCAGTCTGATACTCCGTTGACTTGGGCTTCTATGGGGGCAAGACCAGGCGGAGGGGACGGAGTGTTCTGGGTGTAGCCCGGCACCCCTGACAGCAAGATGCTGGTTAGAGTGGCCTGGGTGGCTGGGTGGATCATCAAGGGCGATGAGAAACCTAAGAAAAAAAATGGTTTAGTTTGAAAGACCTTTTACTATTGTATAATAAAATTCTAACATTAAGTAAACCATAAACACAATTTCAACATAAGACATATCCTGAACACATAAAGAAATAGTTCAGAAATGAAAATCTGCAGCAAAACTACTTACTCTTAGGCTGTCTAAGATGAATGGGAGTTTTTTTCTTAATCAGAACAGTTTTTGAAAAATTCAGCATTACATCACTTGCTTAGCAATGGATCTAACAGCAGTGAATGGGTGCCGTCAGAATTAGAGTCCAAACAGTTGATTTGTTTATTACAAACATGCAGCTTTTCACTTCACAAGATTACTTGTGGATTATTGTGGTGTTTTTATCAGCTGTTTGGACTCTCGTTCTGACGGCACCCATTCACTGCAGAAGATCCATTGGTGAGCAAGTGATGCAATGCTACATTTCTCCAAATCTGTTCAGATGAAGAAACAAACCCATTTACATCTCGGACGGCCTGAGGGTGAGTAAATTTTTAGCAAAATTTCATTTTTGAAAGCACTTACTGTGCAAGAAGTACATCTCATTCAGCTGTTCAGCTAACGTAGTGTTAATTTTGCAAACAGATTTTAACCTAATTTTAGTGATTTGGACTTCTGACTAAATTCTTTTAATTTTAGGCACATTTTAGCAGGGAGACAGAAATAATAATTGATTTAGTCCCCCTACTTTTTTGGGGGGAAAATCTTCACTTTTACTCTTTTTACTCATCTTTGGCTCAAAGAAACAAAATGCAAAACTCATGTAAAACTACAACTTCAGGACCATGCAGAAGTCTAAGCCAACTGGTTTAGTCGGCAGAACAAGCAATAGCATAGTAAGTGGAAGTGGTAATCATGTTATGCTTTGCACCCACTTACATGCCTTTCAGCTAAACAATTTGGGAGTATGTTGCAAATTTTGCAAACAGATTTTAACCTAATTTTAGTGATTTGGACTTCTGACTAAATTCTTTTAATTTTAGGCACATTTTAGCAGGGAGACAGAAATAATAATTGATTTAGTCCCCCTACTTTTTTGGGGGAAAAATCTTCACTTTTACTCTTTTTACTCATCTTTGGCTCAAAGAAACAAAATGCAAAACTCATGTAAAACTACAACTTCAGGACCATGCAGAAGTCTAAGCCAACTGGTTTAGTTGGCAGAACAAGCAATAGCATAGTAAGTGGAAGTGGTAATCATGTTATGCTTTGCACCCACTTACATGCCTTTCAGCTAAACAATTTGGGAGTATGTTGCATAACCTCATTAATATTCACAAGTCCAGCTGACAATAATGTCCCCCTCACTTTTTGTATTGTTCCCACACCCCTGCATTTTAGACTTTTGAATACTGTGAAGTGTTCTCCAGTTTCAGTTCACAAAAAAAAAAAACATTATTTAAGAAACGGAATCAGATTTATTTATTTAATTAAACTCAAGTTGATTAGAAGACTAGATGTACTTTTATAGCCACAGGAAAATAAATGTACTCTTTCCTTACCCAGGCTGGTGAGGCCGAGGCCGGCAGAGGCCAGGATGTCGAGGCCAACAGGGCAGCTGAGAGGCGGAGGTGGAGCAGGGCCAGACAGAGGACTGCTGCTGTTACTGCTGGTGATGCTGCTGGTAGGGACTGATACGCCACTGCTCTCCAAACCCAACAGATAACGCCTGGCTTCATACATGTTCAGAGCATTCCTCTCCACACTCTTCACTATCACTGACTGACAGCCCAGACAAAAGAGAGTTACAGTTTAGAAATCAGCTCCTGTCCACTAGTAGGTGCTATATTTTATTAGTACTGTGTTTGTTCGGTGTCATTCAAAAATAACAACAGCAGAAGTTGCTTCAACAACAACAGAATAATTAGTTCACACCAAAGACTATAACTTTAGCGATAACAATAATGATAAAGTTGTAAAAATCGTTAACAGCGCAGATGGACAATGTTGTTGGAATCAGTTTCAAAGTGATTCCACTCTTCTAGTGTTGGCATAATCAGTATTTTTTTTGCCTTTGTATTGCAGAATGGCACCATTATGAATATAATGTACTTGGTGTTTCCTTTTTTTTATTATTATTATTTTGACCACTTATTGTGGACGTTAAAGGATCTGCAGAGTAGAAGGTGCTACACACAGCAAGAAACTTTACCATACTTTACTTTTATCATTAAGTTATTTTATTGATTGGGAGTTTCTGCTGCTTAGATTCAATAGATGGTCTTTTTTTTCAATAGGAAGTCAATTCTGATTTCAGTATGTTTTAAAGTTACTGTATGTTTTCAGTTAACATCAAATTCTTTTATTTCAAAAGATCAATGAAAATTTAACTTCTCATTATCCCTTTAATTCATGGAATACGAGTTTGAGGTCGTAAAGATCTATTAGTGGTGAACTTGCTGAACTAAAATGAATCTGAGAGTGGAGATTTTCTGTGGCTGTACTTAAATTCTACATGTCCTCGTATTTCCCTCTCAATTGGTAGTTTATACAGTACTTCCTTCTTAGCATATGTGCTGTATATACTAGTCAAGGCTACTACTGTAGCAAACTATTAGCAGAGTGAACGAAGAGAAGCCAGAGGCATCAACACAAATCACTGAAATGGAAAAACAGAGGTTTATACTAAGACTGATAATTTACAGTGCTGCCATTCAGCCTAAAACACAGGATAGGATTTCACTCTTGACCATGACCAAGGACGTGAAGCGTTCCCAGTTTCCACATCCTGCTAGTAAGCCACCCGCAAATCCTATACGTTCCATACATTACTTTTACAAGACTAGGCGTCTTAATTTTAAGCCTCTGAAAGAACTAGGCCTTAATGCTTGATCTGAGGATTCAAGGTGTCTTACATGGTGCCATCAAAAATCTGGAGACTTAATCCACACTTAAAAATGTACGAATGCACTTATATTACACTACTACTGGGGTCAGTAAAATTTTGTAATGTTTTTGAAAGTCTCTTATGCTCACCAAAGCTGCATTTATATGATCAGAAATATAGTAAAAATAGTAATATTGTGAAACATAACAACTTAAACATTTTTTCTATATGAATATATTTTAAAATGTAATTTATTGTGTAATGTAATTCCATTACTCTAGTCTTCAGTGTCACGTGATCCTTCAGAAATCATTCTGATCATTTCGTATTATCATCAGTGTTGAATATGCTACTTCATAGTTCTGTGGAAACTGTGATACAAGATTCTTTGATGAATAGAAAGTTCAAAAGCAGCAATTATTTGAAATATATACAAGCAACATTTTCAAAAATATATGTACACTGTAAAAATGATTGTGATTTTAATGATAAAAGACTAAAATGCTATGATAAAAACCTGTACATTTGTTAATAATAAGTTTCCTTTATCTGGTGAATAACTATTTAACTGTAATAGATCTAACCGTACATTTAATAGAATTTTACAGTAAAATACTGTTACATTCACAGTTTTTGGAAGAGAAAAAGAACAGATATCATTTAATTTACAGTGAAAACCATAAATTGACATTACAATGTTTCTCCTGCATGACACTTCACATTTGATTTTTTTTTTTAAATAACTATATTTCTTAGTTTTTTCTTATCAGTAAGTTACATTATGTTTTATGTTACATCTATCTATCTATCTATCTATCTATCTATCTATCTATCTATCTATCTATCTATCTATCTATCTATCTATCTATCTATCTATCTATCTATATATATATTCATTCAAACACACACACACACATTTAAGATTGTTATAAATGTTACATATTTTTTGTAAAGGTCTGGCAACCACAGCTGCCGTTAGTTTACCGTGAATTTCACCTTGAACTTCAGGAGAACTGACTTCATGCATCCACTAAAAATCCCTTTGCAAAAATGGCTCAAAAAACAGAAAGTAAGTTCTGAGAAAAGCTCAGAGTGTGACATCCAAAAGTATCCACCACCATATGCGATAAATGTTGCATATGTACTGTAAGGTTGGGTTTAGGTCATGTACATATCTTTGAGTTTGTGGCTGTGAGTGTGCAAACCTTGCTAGGTTGCTTGGGTTTGGGTTTGACACTAATGAACACATCAAGCTGTTCCGTTAGGGAAGTAATGCACTGCGGTTCCACCTCGATGTCCTCTTTGATATCAAACATCAGCACCAGTGGCAGGCAGCCCTGCAGAAAGCACAAGGAAGAAAGCGAGAGAAAGAAATAAACAAAGTTTTTCTACACCGTTGTAAATCATTCATACAGTCGAACTTTTAAGTGTTTCAAGGACTCTGTTGGCCTCGGTCCTAAAGCAGCAAAGCTACAGTTATTCAGCAGTGATCCATCACCTACTTCTCATGTTGAAAAGAAAAACAGCAGCAGGTACTCCAGGCGTAAGGCTTTCATTTTACTGGGCCTTGACCTTCTTTTTCCTCTCCCGACACAGCTAACTCAGCAGGCAGTGAAGAAACTGCTACAAATGCTGGAAAAGTTCTAGAGCCTATTTGTGTGGTGGGAAGCCTGCTATGACAGTCATAATTGTGAATGCTAAAAATGTCCTTAATGGATCTAAATTGAGCCAAAAAACTGTGAATAAATTATTTTTGAGTGCTGTGTCTTCCCTCGGCCTCCAGCTGAGTGTTTAAATCAGGACTTGCGGGGACAGACGGGCTGATATCTGTCTCCAGAGAGGACCGCAGTGTGGTGGAGGGCTAATTATTTTGCTTTCAGAGCGAGGAAATGCTCTCCACTTGTGCGCTCCTCAAAAGAATCGTGTTTTTCTTCTGGTGCCCCTGCCTTTGTCAGTTTAATATTCTTCTGTGTTGGTTGGAGACCATTAATTTGAAAAGGACCACCACATAATGAGACAAACCAGAGTTGCTATTTGTAATGGCTTGAGGGAAGATGAGATGAGATTAGATGAGAGTAGAGAGAAACTAAAGCTTCATGCAATGCTGGCCTCATGCAAAATTCAGCTTGACAACATTCGTAATAAATTCTAAAGTGTTCTGGGTTGTTGCTAAGCTTTACGTTGCGATTAGGTAGTTAGGTGGCTATTTACTGGAAAAAAAAACAAAACAAAACATTTTTAACAGTAATTTTCATTTCATAAAAAAAAGAACCCCCCCCCAAAAAATCAACTTTAATAATCAACACTCAAATAAAAACAAAAAAGTTGTATATATATATATATTACATTGTTTACAAGCTGTATGTTAATTTGATCAATGATTTTGGCCCTGTACATTTGTTTTGTTAGAAACCGAAAATTTTAATTTTTGGCCAAATATTTTTGGTTGCAAAAATTTCAGTGCATTGCTATCAATTCTCATAAAAAAATGTCAAATTATCTGATATTTTAAGATATTTATTGACCTTCACACAAAGTCATGAGGGTCTGCAGGGGTCCTCTCTATGATATCATTCCTATTTTTTTTTTTTTAAATTGATAAATCAGGATAAACAAAATAAGCATTATGTCATTGACCCTATTACTGGAAAACAAGAGTAGAACAGTAAAAAGAAAATGAGTCACTGCGCTGCAAGTGTGGAATTTTTTCACCCATTTTTTGCCCAACAAGTCTGAATGCTTAGAAAAAATCGTACACTGTTCCTCAACAAGGTGCATGATTTGGGGCATCATTCATGTCAGTAGCACAAACGCTGTCAGATGAGAAATAAAGAACAAAAAAATCTCTCACCATCAGGTACTGGCGAGCCAGACACACAGAGTCAATGGTTCCCTGCACGTAGACGGTGGATTTCTTCTGCGGGCAGTTTGGGTCTGGGAAGTGGACCTGCGCTCCTGTGCGCTGCATGATGTGCTTGATGTTGCTGCCATTGCGGCCCATCATGAAGAGGTGGTGCTGGGGCGCGATGTCAAGCTGTGTGCTGACTGTGATGGCGCTGGCCAGGCTGCCCACGAGATGCTCCAGTAACACTGCTGTGCCCCTCTGCAACGAAGCCAGGGTTGGAAATTAACGGGGACATAGGGCAAAAATGCCACCGAAATTAACAAAGCTGAATCCAAATCAAGGTATTTCAAGGTAAGGGGGAAAAAGGCCCTCCACAATTAAGCTTAATCTATTACAACTGTCACAATTAAAATGTGAAAATGAATAAAAAGTGTTGACTGCAGCATTTTGTGTAAGTGTTTTGTATGGAAGCCCCTTTCTGCCATGGGATAAAACAATTAAAAAAGATATTCCGATATTTTTTATTCTTGCAATTGCAAGTTTATATCTCCCAATTTGGACTTTCTCTGAATTGTGAGTTTACATCTCGGAATTCAGATTTTTCTTATAATTGTGAGTCTACATCTCACACTCTATGTGTCACAATTTTGAGTTTACATAACGCAATTCTGACTTTTTTTTTAGAATTGCAATTGCAAGTTTATAGACTATTATGGAAGCTTGTTTCCACCACTGAATAAAAAATAAAATAGTAATTCCGACTTTTCACAATTCAGAATTTCTTCTTGCAATTGCAAGTTTACATCTCAGAAACATCTCAGTTATAATGTCAGAATTGTGCGGTATAATCTCGCAATTGTAAGAAAATATCAGAATTGTGAGCTTTTTTTTTTTTTTGATCAGAATTTGACTTTATAACTTGCAATTCTGACTTTATTTCTTGCAATTGCGAGTTTATATCCTGCAATTCTGACTTTATAACTCGCAATTGCGAGAACTGCGAGATGATTAAAAGTTGCAATTATTCATTCGTTTTTTTACATTTTATTTATTTTTCTCAGAATTGCGAGATATAAATGCGCAAATGTGAGTTTATAAGTTGAAATTGTCAGATGCAACGTTGCCATTCTGAGAAAAAAAAAGTCATATTGTAAGATGTTATCATTTATTGTAAATTTTAAAAGATGTTAACTCACAATTGCAAGTTTGTAACTTAAAATTGCAAAGATATAAACTCACAATTATGAGATGACAAGTGAATTTGTGAGATGTCAGCTCATAATTGCGAGAAAGAAAGTGACTTTTGAGATAAAAGGTTACAATGACCTTTAAAAAAAAAAAAATTGTATCCAGTGGCGGAAACAAGCTTCCATAGTTTTGTTTTTATGCTATTAAGATGTTAAGGTTTGATTTTATAATACATAATGCCATGTCAGATGCAGCTTCTGTGCCCAGTTTGCAGTGTAAAGATGGCTTTTGTTGATCAAATTTGATTGGTAACAGTCTATAGTTTTCTTATTGATGGAAGTAATTGTAATAGTAAAGTATTTGACATAAAAGACAACACATATACATTTAAAAGGGTAATTATAAAAATTGCCCTTACAAGGTAAAAAAGGTAAAAAAAAAAATAAAAAAAAAAGAAAGAATAGTTTTTCACACTAATGGAGCATATTTTAGTAAACAAGAACCTCTTTATGTTCTTGCTTTTCCATCTGGCATATACAAACCTGAGAATGACCTAGATTGGGGAGTTTCTTTCAGCACGCCATAAAACTAGGGGAAGAGAGGAAAGGCAAAGGGGCTCTTTTGGGGTTCCTTTCTGGCCGTGTTCGTAGGCGGTTTTGGCACGGAACTCCTCACTCCAGCTCTTAACACATACCAGGCATAGCCAGCAGCCCACAGGACAACTAAAGCCCCATACCCTTCCTCAAGACCAGAGATGGAAGAAGATTCTCCTTGGGAAGAATAGCAGGCTCTTCCCACACTAGACCCTCAGTCTAAAGTGTTGCCGGCAGACACCACAGACACACAGAGATCAAAGGTTGTGTAGGTGTGTGCTGGAGGATTTACTGTGATCTTTTCTGGAGCTAATGAGGATGTTCCCTTTAGGAGATGAAAATGCTTTGCAAACATATTACCCCATAGGAATATTCCTTTTAAAATCCAAGGTTTCTGCAGGTTTTATGGAGGTACATTTTATACTTTTAAGACAAAGTCAATATGTTCTCTCAATGTAAATGAGCTGCACACAATGAGCTGCGTTAGCAATACTTCAAAATTTCAAAATACAACTTTGTGCTGATCTCTTTAATTATGCAATTAAAAATTAATGGAGAAATAATGGAATAACTGATTTAATTGATCAAAATGAAGCGAGTTTATGATAAAAAAAAAAACAAATATCCACAAATGGACTTTACAGATATTTGTTCTTGTTTAAAAACAAACAAACACATACAATTTTGACTTCATATCTTAATTTTGCATCTAAAGTAAATGTATCTTAATTTAAGGACGTTTAGATATTTGTACTGGAAAACAAGACAAAAATACAGAGGAAGATATACATTTTTAGCAATGCATGCAACATTTTATGCCCTTTTTAAACCCTTTTTTAAGTCTTATTTTGTGGAACCTTGAAATGAGACTTTTAGGTCCTCAGAAACCCTTATATTTTTCACATAGAAATCAATCTGCTACTCAGATTTTCGTCCTGAGAAAAAACTCTAGTAATCTCACACGTATCCCAACGTATCCCAAATAAGATATCTCAACGTCACACACTGTGCCCAATAGTCTTATTCTATGACAACTATCTTTAGTCTGTTGTTTCTAGTTTTAGTCATTTTAAGAGCACTATCTGAAACAAATTAAAATTCTTTTTTTGATTGAATTATTTTCTGACAAAACAAGCAACAACAAAAACTTTACACAGTATCAATAATCAACACTTTCACATATGTGATCCTGGAGTACAGTCTTAAGTCGCTGGAGTATATTTGTAGCAATAGCCAAAAATACATTGTATGGGTCAAAATGATTGATTTTTCTTTTATGCCAAAATCATTAGGATATTAAGTAAAGATCAAGTTCCATGAAGATATTTAGTAAATTTCCTACTGTAAATATATTAAAACTTAATTTTTGATTAGTAATAGGCATCGCTAAGAACTTCATTTGGACAACTTTAAAGGCGATTTTCTCAATATTTAGATTTTTTTGCACCCTCAGATTCCAGATTTTCAAATAGTTGTATCTCGGGTCCTATCCTAACAAACCATACATCAATGGAAAGCTTATTTATTCAGCTTTCAGATGATGTATAAATCTCAATTTCGAAAAATTGACCCTTATGACTGGTTTTGTGGTCCAGGGTCACATATCTTAGATACCACAGCACATATATCCTAACTTTAAAGCATTATAAAATGTTCACAACCCTCCTAATGTATGCAATATTCAAAGACTCCATATACTGTGCCACTGTTTTAACAATAAGTCCTGTGATTTCTTTCTTTGCTGAGAAATCTTTTATTTTCCACTACATTAAGCCATGCAAGACTTATTGTTTTGTCCTGATTTATATATTACAGCAGATATATAAATCAATAACACAATGTTAGGTTTACATTAGAAAACTTAACATTGCAAATGCAAAAATGCAAATGAGATCTGAGAGCTGGAGTGGAGGGAAAGATGTTATTAGTGAAGTTGATACTTAAATGATAGTTAATATTTAAATGACTGAGAACATTCATTCTATAAAAACCTAAAAACAACAACAACAAACAAACAAAATACCTCCAAAAAAACACAATGCAATGAAATATAATAAATTCAGAAAGTGATGTGTATAATATAGGAAAAAAACAAACTGCAACTGGAGATTTTGCCCCATATACGTGTTTATGAATGTCTCACCTTCACGGCCGCAGCATTATTCTGTGAGCCCCGCACCACTCCTGTCGTTCCATAGAGTCTGGACCTCTGTTTGAAGGCCACAGAGATGTTGTATGTCTGGGAGATGTGCTGGATGGCAGGAGAGCTGGGGTCAGGGTTCAGCTGCACTATGACTGGCAGCTCGAACATCAACACCAGCGGGAGCAGCTCCTGAAAGAAGACCAACAGCCCCATCAGTTAATGTAACTGATGGGGCTAACCTAAGCCTAACCCTAACCCTAATGTTTTGTGATTTCTGCTGGTGGCAGGTAAGGATTATGGTTAATTCATCAACAGACCCAATCTGGTTCAAATGGCCATTTCTTTTTTGAGGGGCTTTTGAAACATTTTAATACAAAGATACAGAGTAAACAGGAAACTATGGGGAAGACAGGAGGACTGGGCAGGAACAGATTCAAACACATGTCTCCCACACGAGCAACAGCCCAAGATATTCCTTGTGAAAAAATGTATTGCATTGAATGCACACGTGTAATATCCTAAAAGTATTTTTTTTAATCCTCTGCAGTGAATGGGTGCCGTCAGAATGAGAGTCCAAATAGCTGATAAAAACCTCACAATAATCCACAAGTAATCCACACCACTCAAGTCGACATCATTTGACATGAACAAATTCATCAAGATTTTTTTGGCTTCAAACCACTAAAATCCTCTATCCATAATGAAGCACCGATTATAAGCAATAATAATAATAAATAAAAACAGTTGTAAACAAATATGTCAGTGGATTTTGATGTGAGAGGACAATAGGGGATGGACTTTTTCCACTGGAGGAAGCATTATTATGGATATTATGGATGGACTCATATTTTGGCCAGAAGTGATGGTTTAGAGTTAAAACATCTTGATGGATTTGTTCCTTTAGATTTTTTGGACTCTCATTCTGACGGCACCCATTCACTGCAGAGGATCCATTGCTGAGTAAGTGATGTAATGCTAAATTTCTCCAAATCTGTTCTGGTGAAGAAACAAACTACACCTAGGATGGCCTAGGGTGAGTACATTTTCAGCAAATTTTCATTTTTGGTTGAAGGCTTCAAGAATCAACTCCTGCTTAGCTGTGAGCAGGAACGCATTTTTGGGACTATAACCACAGCTGAGAAAGAGATCGACTGTAACTGATGCACACAGTCTACAATCAGTTGTGCGCATAATGATTTTGACAATACTAAACAAGAAACACAAGTTTTTAAATGTGCACAGGGCGACAAGACAGTGTGCGCTTGGCTTTAAACAACATGGTTTGCTCTGAATGAATGCTGGTAAAAATTACAGTTATTGCTAGCAGGGCATTTGGCCGACTTTCAAGCCATGAAGTCTTTAGAAACAAAGCGGAATAAGCAAATATTTCCCATCATTCTCCTGTGATTTAGGGTCATCAAAAGCCCAGCAAACAGTGCCTTACCAAACTGAATTGGTAAACAGAATGAATGGCCAAGCCTTAAAAATGCGGCTCTGATCAGTCCCACATGCTTTGGGGGCTCCAGTCACCCTCATGCTCTGTACCGGGGGCCAAAATGAAAGACATTCTCTGCCCCTTTAGATGTGGTTGGTACAGTCACTCTCCCTTTACACAAGGAGATGTTTATTAGGTTCAACTTTAGCTGGGAGCAGGGTATCCGTCATGGAGCGAGCTTTGGAATTCCAATCATTCATCTTTGTTAATGGTTCTCCTCATTTTCAGCTATTAAAAACATAACTATGCTTATTTTTAACCAAAGGCTTATGCATCGGCTATGAGCGGAGCTTTCCAAACAAAAACCTTCTGTGTTTTCGTTTTGCTTATTATTAATAAGGAATTTGGAGAGGAGTGCTGTATTCCGATCTTTTACAAACAAGAGGTTTGAGCTTTCCTCTGACCTTCTGTGGAATCAATAACTTCTGTATTTGCTTTCTGTTTTCACAGACAACACGCATCCATAGAGCGAGGAAGATGCTCTGTTGATCATTCCATTGAAATGAACTCGTCTCCTCCGAGAAAGCAAGGCTAAACTTTAAACGGGCTAATCGCTCAAGCGTTGAGACATGGCCAAACAAGTGGGGTCAAGTATTTTGCTTGTGGGTCAATGACACGATGCTCAATGTTGAATACAACTCTTCTGTGATGACGTTTTTAATTTCTGAATTAAAATACATTTTGATAGTTACTGGGGGCCATAATGTAAAAAAAAATGTCAGGGTGATACAAGTGTCCTTATATCATAAAACCTACTTCAAATGAAAATATTGTCATTGCTTACTCACCCTCATGTCATTCCAAACAGTTGACAGTAGCCATTGACTTCCATAATATATATATATTTTTCCATTTCCGTTTGGATACCCATGTTCTTCAAAATATCTTCTTTTGTGTTTAGCAGAAGAAAGAAACTCATACAGGTTTGGAATGATATGAGGGTGACTAAATGATGACAGAATTGTCATTTTTGGGTGAACTATGCCTTTAAGTTTGGAATAATATTTTATTATCATTTCTTAGAGGAAAAAAAAACTTTTCATGACAAGACAAGGTTAGTTCAGGTTGTAAAATGTAATGCAATTCCCCAAAATGTAGGAATTTTTATTTGTTAAACACACACACACACACACACACACACACACACACACTCTTCCACACACTCTTCTTGAAAATGGACAATTTATCAAAACTATCACAATTACAATTAAAACAAAAGATGTTCAAATACTTTTTTCTTTTTTTTTTTATTGTGGACACTGTAACTTATCATTGAACTTTGTAGAACATTACATTAAAGAGACAGTTCTTGCAAAAATAAAAGTTCTGTTATCATATAACGTGAATTTATCCCTATCTTGGACTTGGACTTTATCTAAGACGTGGATTAAACAGCTTGATTCTAAAGGATTTGTTTTAAGCCTTCTTTATAACTTTTTTGGATCTTTTAACTTGTGGTTCCCTTCACTTTTAATGGTAGGACAGAAGCCTGTCAGGGTTCATTTCATTGCATTCAAAATTTACCACAACAATCCACAGACTGAAAACCTGACTTGAGGTTAAGATTGAGAATTATGCTCGCGCTATACCATTCACATGGGTGTAATGGCACAATAAAGCACCAAAACGAATGTGGGTGAAGGTCTTTTGAAGAGAGAAAAGAGGAAAAAGGAGATGATTAGGTGGTCACGAGAAGAATTCCCAGCATTTCTGGTCACTTGAACGAGGAAGAGAAAAAGTGAGGCTGTCCCACTAACATCCTTGGCTGGCCAGCTATGGACACCTGCAGAATAAAGGACAAGAAAGTCACATGCATGTTCACGGAAGTAAAGGAAGTGGAGTCTAGTACATCATTTGGTATGACTTAAAACAATAAAAATTAAAGGAACACTCCACTATTTTTGAAAATAGGCTCATTTTCCAACTCCCCTAGAGTTGAACCGTTGAGTTTTACCGTTTTCGAATCCATTCGTCCGATCTCCGGGTCTGGCGGTGGCACTTTTAGCTGTAGCTTAGCATAGATCATTGAATCTGATTAGACCGTTAGCATCTCGCTCAAAAATGACCAAAGAGTTTCTATATTTTTCCTATTTAAAACTTGACTCGTCTGTAGTCACATCGTGTACTAAGACCGACGGAAAATGAAAAGTTGCGATTTTCTAGGCCGATATGGCTAGGAACTATACTCTCATTCCAGCGTAATAATCAAGGAACTTTGCTGCCGTACCATGGGTGCAGCAGGTGCAATGATATCACGCAGCGCCTGAAAATAGGCTTATTGGAAGTGACCTAGCTGGGGACTATTTTCAAGCACTGCGTAATATCATTGCGCCTGCTGCACCCATGGTACGGCAGCAAAGATCGGCTGGATGGATTCGAAAACGGTAAAACTCAACTGTTCAACTCTAGGGGAGATGGAAAATGAGCCTATTTTCAAAAATAGTGGAGTGTTCCTTTAAATGATGACATGATGGATATATATACTGCACAAGTCATACAGGCTCCTGCTCTGAAAGTTTTATTTGATTTCCATTTGTTTTCCACAGAAAAAAACTAAACAAAGTAATGTGCTTGGAACGACATGGGGGCGAGTAAATGATTTTCATTTTTGGTGAACTAATCCCTTAAGAATGAAAAATACTCGTCTGCCAAATGTTATCATGCGAGCACCACTAGGAGGTGAGATTTCTTCATTCTAGCCTGACTCATTCACCTGTCAGCAAGTACCAGCCACTCTGAACCAAACACATGAGCCCACACTGAGGGAGTGCCATGCCATTGCTCTATTTCCACATTCCCCACTTCATCAAGTCTGGAAACCTGTCTCGCATCAAATTATGGCTCAGTCTTTATCCTCCCTTAGGCTGCAAACAATATGCATAATAATCTTTTGGGTGGATATCTCAAGAAACCTGTCAAGATCATGTCCAGGTCATGTTTCATCCCAAAATAACAAGAATGTAATTTTAAATATACATATAATTTATAAGTATAAATTATATTATACTTTTTTGCAAATACTCTTCCATTCAGAATATTTCTTAAGGAGATTAATACTTTTAATCAGCAAGGATGCATAAAATTGATCAAAAGTGACAGGAAGGACTTTTATAATGTTACAAAAGAATAATCTGACAAAAAAATTAAAAGATCAGTCTCTACAAAAATATTAAGCAGCACTGTGTTCAACTTTTATAATAATAAGAAATGTTTCTTAAAAATGCATCAAATCAGCATATCAGAATGAATTCTGAAGGATCACGTGACACTGAAGACTAGAGTAATGATGCTGAAAATTCAACAGGAATTAAATTACATTTTACAATAATCTAAAACAGAAAACAGTTCAATTGTAATAATATTACACAATATCACCGTTTTTTTACTGTGTTTTTTTAAATTGAATAAATGCAGCATAAGATACTTGTTTTATCACCGATTGATTTATTTAATTTGAATAAAAAAGTTATTTTTAGAACATCACAATTTTTGACATTTATCATTATTTATAATGACAATTAATCATACCACCATTCTCACTATTGCAGTGATATTTATGCAATTATTTAAAAAAACAAATACTGAATTACAGCTACTGAAAATAATAACAACGTAAAACGTACATACACATTATGTAAACGAAAACTTGTGCTTAATTATTATAAAAATAATGCTAAAATAATAAAGATTCTACCGGTCCTGAAAATAGGCGTCATTTTTGTTTATGCACAAATTTAAAAAAAAAAAAATTCTCTTTTGATTGTTGGGGTGAAATAAGATTTGGACATGTTTACATGAGCAGGGTAAGTCAGAATCCCACCTGGTTGCTCTTCTCAGCCTGGTTGTTGCGGTTGGAGTCGGGGAAGTGGATGTGACAGCCCGTGTCCTCCATCACCTTCTTGATATTGTTTCCTCCTTTGCCGATGACATGTGAATGCTCGGTATGTGAGACGTCCATCTTTAGAGTCACGCGATTGCTCTGAGGAAACAAAAGAGTCGGATTGCATTAACTGCGGTACCATAGCCACCTCGGTGTAATTTCTATGCCATTATTTGTCCAATAGCATTCCCATATACAGTATATCAGAAGTACCGCATATTTACCAGAATATACCAGAAGTATCTGATTTAAAAAACATGTCACAAAAATATGAAGCAGCACAATTGATTTTAACATTGATAATAATAGAGTAATGGCTGCTGAAAATTCAGTTTTGCCATCACAGGGATAAATTACATCTGAAAATATATTCAAATGCAAAACAGTTCAGAAAAATATTTCACAATATCACTGTTTTTATTGCATTTTTTTTTTTAACTTATTTATCTCAATGACTCAATGATACTTGCTTGGCTGGCACAGGACTTCCCAGAAGCATCTGATTCAAAATGCGCCATGTTTGCTCATGGTGGCTAATTGTGCTTAGCATCAATGCAGTGTTTTTTGAGCTGAGGAAGTTGCTTGCACTTTCAGTATTGAAACACTGAACATATTTTAAAAGTGAACAAATGAATACAGATCCCGCCCCTTTGAGCAGCTTCATTAAAGTTGTGACAGACTGAATTAGATCTATGAGCTACAGCCAAGTCAGTTTTTCATTACATCAAGTCTACAGACAGATGTCAATACACAACATTTCCCATTTCACATCAAAAATATGAGGAAATTACCACACAAATATATAGTGATGTTACAACAAACTCTTCAGTTGGAGTTGGTGGATGTTCTGCATTCTGTCTGGCACAAATTACCAGAAGAATGGATATAGTCTAAAATCAGTTGTACAATTTCTATTACAATCTCTAATGTTTTGATAAAGCAGATACCACAGATGCCAGCTACCAGGAGTCACCCAAAGGTACCATGCAATGGCATTTGTCTTCCTTTTGCCCAATGTGATTTAAGCCATGATTCATTCCTTATAAATATATGAGGAGCTCTTGATGTCAGGCTCCACATATTTCCTCTCAGGATCTTCAAATTCCATTGCTTCAAATGTCACAGCTGTCCTAAAACCAAACGCATCCAGCTACTACAGCAACCAAGAATGACAGGGATGACGAATGAGGCATTTTTCAAATGCACAATGACATATCAAATAAGAATGATCCAATATGACTTGACATGCTCACCTTAGTGTCCAGGACAGACATGATCTTCTCCTTGGCTTCCTTCACATTGTCCCTCTTACCACTAACTTTGATATGTGGATCTGAAAGAAAAAAATAGATAGTGTAAGTCATGTCATAAGGTTTATTTACCCCATATAAAGCATTTTCATTAGCAAAAAAATAAGTAGTTAAAACACTAACTAATCAGCACAACTGTTTTGAGCAGCAAATCAGTATATTAGAACGATTTCTGAAGGATATTGTACTGAAGACTGGAGTAATGATGCAGAAAGTACATCTTTGCATCACGGGAATAAATGACATTTTAAAATATATTTAAATAGAAAACAGTTATTTCAAACTAATAATGTCTCACATTTTTACTGTATTTGGTGAGCATATTAGACTTCTTTTCAACTTTTTCTCAAACTTTTGAATGGTAGTGTACCAAAAAAAAAAAAAAACACTCAAAATACCTCACAGTAGTAAGTCAGTTCTGCATAGGCAATCAAAATTTACATTTTCTGAAAAAAAGTTATTATATTCATCATAAAGCTTCATCAACGATATGATCGTTCATTGATATGATCATTCATATATTCATTGATTTATGTAGAAAGTCATATCTCACATGAATAATGTTGGGTTCAAGTAGGGCTAGCAGAAAACTGCATACAGTGCTTCATGGTTAAATAATTTCAGACAACATTTATATTATTCCAGCACTTGCTCATTCTGTCATTGATTTCCGCACGATAAACATCTGTCTCATTGTGCTGCAAAACCCCCCCAAATTCCCCTGAACTAATCCACTTCCCCAACCTTCATGCCAACATGAATTAAACCTATGTTTAGTGTCCCACAGAAAGACTTCTGATTAATGGCACAATGTCTGGTTCATTTTATAACGTTTTCCACCCAAGAACCGCCAACTTAGACAAGAAGATACCAATGATTGGAATAATAAGCCCTATAAAATTCAATATTCGTTTGACATTACGTCGACACTGCCGTTAGGGGTCTCACTTGGAAGTCCCAATCACCACTGAGTAGTAAAAACAGGCCAATGAACATTAGCGAATGGAATTTGCATACCCAGCCACACCCCTGTACACGGGTATATAAGAGGGTGGCATGCATTCACTCATTCAGATTTTTGCTTCGGAGCCGAGTGGTTGCTCCTGTTTGAGCAATCACTCTCCCATTCATCTCTAAAAGAGTAGAAGAGAAGCAAAATCTCTCTTGCTGCTGGTGATTCTGACGGCACATTCAGTGGTGTTTCGCCTATGTTTGGATGCCCAGTTCAGCCACTCCCCCATACACGTGTATACAAGAGAGCGGCATGCATTCACTCATTCAGATTTTTGCTTCGGAGCTGAGTGGTTGTTCGTGTTTGAGCGATCACTCTCCCATTCATCTCTAAAAGAGTAGAAGAGAAGCAAAATCTCTCAAAAAAAAGCTCCCACGGCTCTCGGCCCTGCCCCACTCGTCACATAGTGATTCGCTTCTGGTAATCCCATGTATGTATTCTTCCACAGTACAGTTTTCCTGTTGGTTGAAGATGGGGCACTGGGTAGGTTGCGATTTGGGATGCCAGTTGTTACTTGGTAGATCAGAGCTTACATACATCTGCATCACCAACCCTCGTAACACAGTTCAGTGGTTGTGGCGTTTTCCATAGGGACCACCTAACGTCAGTGTCGTCGAACATGACTGACTGAAAGGGAACGTCTCGGTTACGTATGTAACCCTCGTTCCATGAAGGAGGGAAAGGAGACGTTATGTCTCTCCTGCCACAACCTTGAACTACACCACTGAATGGCCAGGACATGGTTTTGGCTCCTCAGCACAAACCTGAACGAGTGGAACCTGAAACGTGTCTACTGGGGAGTGGTTGGGCAAGCAAATTTCACTCTGCAATGTTCATTGACCTGTTTTTTTACTACTCGGAGGTGATTGGGACTCCCAAGTGAGACCCCTAACGTCAGTGTAAACGTAACGTCTCCGTTCCCTCCTTCAGAGAACGAAGGTTACATATGTGACATTTATGCAGCACTTTGTTTGCCAAAAAATGTAAGTAATTGTTCAATTTTCATTTGATTACATTTTAAAATATTAATTAAATTGTTTTTGATAATACATTTGTATTAAATGATAAAACACAGAATCCAGAAAAATTTAAACAGAACACACAGAATTTCTACATTACAGGTCACCATCATTTTTAATAGTTAAAAAAAAAAAAAAAGTTGAAAAGTTTTATGAATTCAGTTGAGAAGACATGCTTTTTGATAATTATCATTTATTAAAATTAAATTAAATTAAATTTAGGAATTAAAAAAAGGAAAACAAGTAATCTGGAAAAATAAAACAAATTTTCATATGGCCCATACATGTTTTAGTAACAAGGCAGTTTAAGAATCTAAAGCAACCCACAAGACACGCCAAGCCATATAATTCACTCTCCGTGAAGGAGGAAGACAAACACAAGGCTCCAAGTCTAACGCTACAACGTCTGACTTTCCGTGCTATAGCTGCTGTTCTGGTTCTTAAAGGAAACTCGTGATGACAGCTTTCAGTGCCAGAGGGAATGAGTGAAAAAGCCACTATATACATTGAAAAGTTTTATGAATTCAGTTGAGAAGACATGCTTTTTGATAATTATCATTTATTAAAATTAAATTAAATTAAATTTTAAATTTACATTTAAAAGGAAAACAAGTAATCTGGAAAAATAAAACAAATTTTCATATGGCCCATACATGTTTTAGTAACAAGGCAGTTTAAGAATCTAAAGCAACCCACAAGACACGCCAAGCCATATAATTCACTCTCCGTGAAGGAGGAAGACAAACACAAGGCTCCAAGTCTAACGCTACAACGTCTGACTTTCCGTGCTATAGCTGCTGTTCTGGTTCTTAAAGGAAACTCGTGATGACAGCTTTCAGTGCCAGAGGGAATGAGTGAAAAAGCCACGCTAAATCACTGTCCCACGCAGAAGCGAATTTCTCCACCACAAAATCCTGCAAAACACCCATTCGGCCTGATTGGACAGACACTGCAGGAGGAAATCACTCCAGCTCGGCTCCAGCATCATTCCATGCACCAGAAAACATACAAAGCATTTAGAGTTATCCACTATAGTAAATTGTATGTAATGTGACCATTTTCTGTGGTCAAGCTGAAGGGCTCACTAGAGGTTTGCAGTTTATACTGTGGTATTGGGGGAAAACAACAATATAATCACATACAAAGGGACTCGTCTCATGCAAACATGCCAATCCAGTGTGGTTTAACACTTGTAGGATTACACCTGATGATTAGGATCTCTCAGCTTCCATGTTGGCAATTATTGTCCACCTCATCAGCTTTGAATGGCATAGAGTGGTAGGGGCTGGATTTACAAGAGTGATTAAAACGTTGTAATGTTATATGTCTATTGCATACCGAATGAAGCAATGCTGGTGTGGATGGTGTTCAAGGGTGCCACAATGCGCCAAACGTACAAATTTGTGCATGCAAAGCAAAAATAGCTTATTAAATTGCTTCAAAACCATAAATCTTCATGCCGTTGGTGCATTTGTTGTTATGAATATGAGGGAGGGTGGCTTTGTGGAAAGCACTGACACATTGTTTGGGATTCCTGAGATGTTCATGGAAATATCTAGGCTTAAACTATGTTCTAGCAGTTCAAGACCTTATTAAGAAAACAGTTACAATATTTAAGCTAAGGTGACCAGATTTCTGAAATGAAAAACAATATAATTGAAATCTCACTTGTTATTATCTATTAATTAAAAATGAGGAATACATTTATTGTATTGCTAGCAAAATGCTCTAGCAGTTTATGTTTCACTGGAGGGAGCGTTGACTGGTATTTTGGCCAGAAGCGATGGTTTAAAGTTAAAACGCCTTAATGATCGATTTGTTTCTTATAAACACGCAACGTTTTGCTTCACATGATGTTCACTGATGGGCTGGAGTTGTGTGAATTACTTATGGACTATTGTGATGTTTTTATCAGCTGTTTGGACTCTTATTCTGACGGCACCCATTCACTGCAGAGGATTCATTGATGAGCAAGTGATGTAATGTACATTTCTCCAAATATGTTCCAATGAAGAAACAAATTCATCTATATCTTGGATGGCCTGAGAGTCCATTTTCAGCAAATTTTCATTTTTGGGTGAACTGTTGCTTTAAGACGGAATAGAGTTACAATATTTAAACTAATGTGACCAGATTTCTGAAATGAAAACTGGGACTATATCTTGGATGGCCTGAGGGTGAGTCCATTTTCAGCAAATTTTCATTTTTGGGTGAACTTTTCCTTTAAGACGGAATAGAGTTACAATATTTAAACTAATGTGACCAGATTTCTGAAATGAAAACTGGGGACATTTCCTAGTTCAGGTCAAAACATCATTGAAATCTCACCTGTTATTATCTCAGAAATAAAACAATACATTTTTGTATGTTTTTGTTTGTTAATTGTCGTGGGTTCAATATACAATTATTTTACTATATTATTTTTTATTTTATTTCAAATAGTTTTAACTTAATTCACCAAAACACACACACCATGAAAAACAGTAAATATTAATCACTGCAAATAGCAAACTGATCAAAACAGTATTATGACAAAATTACAACTTTACAAAAACACATCACAAAAATGAAACAAAATAAATATTATTTATTGATATATTATTATATATTACAGTAATATATCATAATATTATTTGTAATATTTAACACATTTTGTAACATTTTCTAATTGTATTTAATATTACAGTAATTACAACTTAATTTTTTTAAAACATTCATTGTGTTTGTGATTTTGGTAATGGATATTTCCTATCCCTAATTAGGCTTATTATTTTGCATATTAGGCTACTAATATGTACTTTATGGAAATAATTGTTGCAAGAGTATTTGTTTAATATCATTTATTTATATATATAATTTTTCCCCAGGAACATTTAAAATTGTGTGCAAAACAATCCAGCACCCTGTTCAGGCCCTGTTACACAATAAATACAAACAGTATTTAACATTTATAGTTAGTGTGTGAACTACCCTGACACCGCTCTCATCCAGGTAAAGTTCTTCGTGGCTAAAGTAGTGAAAATTGTGCTGTAATACAAGGACATTTCCGGGGACAGGACACCAAAAACCAAAAAGATGTCTGGTCACCATCTTATAGGTGTAAGTTCTTGCAGTTCTAGCCCAGAGCTTCACACACTATACTACAACACCTGTAATCAAACCATAATACCTGAAAAGAGCTATTTGTTAGCATTCCCATTCATCCCAATAGAATGTATGCAGTATGATGCTTGCAACTTTTTTTTGTGTGCCAGAATTCATGGCTCCTTTTGAATGGCTATCAATGAAAGACCATAATGATGTACAGATAGAGTAACCACACTGTAAAAAAAAATCCATAAAAAAACGGCAGCTGTGGTTGCCGGAATTTTACCGTAAAAACTACGGTAGCAACGTTTTAGGTTTTACGTTTTTAACTTAAACTTACTGTAAAATACCATAATTTCATTAACTGATATAATGTTAATATACCAACCTATTGAAGTACTGAAATCTGTTTTGTAGCTTTGTAATACACTGCTAACCACCAAATGCAGGTGGTGTTGAGAAAGTCACATGATGAACCAAAGCCCATCACAAGCAGCTTTTAATTAATAACATATATAGAAGGTGCACAGTGTCATTCACAAACGCTAAACACCATCATGGTAACACACATGAAACTGAAATCATGCAATAAATGTGCCAGAATTCATGGCTCCTTTTGAATGGCTATCAATGAAAGACCATAATGATGTACAGATAGAGTAACCACACTGTGAAAAAAATTCCATAAAAAAAACGGCAGCTGTGGTTGCCGGAATTTTACCGTAAAAACTACGGTAGCAACGTTTTAGGTTTTACGTTTTTAACTTAAACTTACTGTAAAATACCATAATTTCATTAACTGATATAATGTTAATATACCAACCTATTGAAGTACTGAAATCTGTTTTGTACCTTTGTAATACACTGATAACCACCAAATGCAGGTGGTGTTGAGAAAGTCACATGATGAACCAAAGCCCATCACAAGCAGCTTTTAATTAATAACATATATAGAAGGTGCACAGTGTCATTCACACAAACACTAAACACCATCATGGTAACACACATGAAACTGAAATCATGCAATAAACATTCATTTAACAACATTAGGTGTAACACACAACCCTAATATACAAAACTGATAAGAAAAAACTAAGAAGAAACAGTTATTTCAACAAAAAAACATCAAATTTGAAAAGTAACGCAGGGAATTCTGGGAATGTCAATTTATGGTTATTCACTGTAAATTATATGGCATTTTTCACTTACAAAACGGTATATTACTGTAAAATGAATGTCCAATGCATGTAATGTCCAATAAAGTTTTTCACCATATATAGTAGGGGAATTTACCGTTAACCATTTAACGGTAAATTTAAGGTTTTTACTGTAGCATTTTGACAGTCTTTTACCGTTAAATTCACGGTCATTTTTTACAGCGCACTAGGAGGGGCCAACTAGAAAAACCCAACAGGGATGTTCTTTCACATGGTTTGCTGACACCTTTTGACTAGTGTTTAAATATAGCTTCATCTAAGGATGCTTTGCTGACACAAACCTCCATCCACAGTTGGCTTTGATAAGCGGTACACTGCGCTGACTGTGGTGAGAAACACATCTGTTGAAACACATTCCTCTGAGAGTCTAAATCAGTCATTTCAAACACAGCGGGGGAATGTGAAAAAGTGGAGAAATCAAACAACCAACAAGCTGAATACACCAAATCAGTTCATTACAGTTATGATTTATCATGCTGAATCATGTGGAAAGAATTTGTTTAACTGCTACTGGCTATAAAGCTCGTCATTTGGTGATCGGTTTAGGATCCATTGTTTTGTTCTTATAATTTTTAATGTTTGGACTAGTGGTGAAGTTGAGTTTAAGAGGAAAATGTCTTTTCAGAGAGTTGTTTATCCACCCAGGGGGTGGCGTGGGCTAGATGGAGCATGCTGTTTTAGAGGCCGCAGTATTTTATGGGCTGCTTGGAAATGCCCACAGTGGATTGTGTCATGTGTTGAGAGACCCGCAAACTGTTGCAGTGCTGCCACTGTGAGTGAAAACAGCAGTAGTAAAAGACAGCAATAGCAGTTCGTTTTAAAACGATGTCCAGGAGAATGTGCATCTACATCCTGAGAAGCATGTTTGTTTGAGACATATACATTGATGTCACTTTCACATTAGAGCTGGGCTGTATGATGATCTATATATACCATGTGACAGTAGACATTTCAGCTGGTTATGCTATACCCTGCTTACATTATTTAAGGCAGAAATCTTACAATTGGATAAAGGCAAGTAAATCACTTTTTTTTCATTTTGTTGACATATTAGAGTCAATGTTTTTTTTTAGAGAGGGGTATCACTTTTTATCACTCCATAATTTAGCAAATACTGTCAACAGCCAGGAAAAATAAATACATCTAAGGATAATGATATATGAACAAACCCCTCAATAAAAACCTTCAATACTGATAGGAATAAACCAGTAAAGTTTGGTGTACGTAAGTGCTACTGAAGTGGAGAATTCTGGCTCAATGTATTCTTTCTGAGTCTTTAAAGATATGTATCTTGATTAAAAAACAATATTTGTCTGTGTAGTTAACATACTAAAGGTTGAAAGGAAAAGCAACAGATTTTAATATTTATAGCTGAGCAATTAATGGCCATATTAATTCAACTAATGTGTAGTTACAGGTGTGGGTATATTTTATGTATAACCAGTGCACTTACTGCACTCACACACACACACACACACACACAGTCTGGTCAGCTATCCTTGTGGGGACTCTCCATAGGCGTAATGGCTTTTCTACTGTACAGACCGTATATTCTATTGCCCTACACCAACCCTACCCCTAAACCTACCCCTCACAGGAAACGTTCTGCATTTTTAGATTTTCAAAAAATTAATTCTGTATGATTTATAAGCTTTTGTACCCGTGGGGACCACAATTTAGGTCTCCACCGTGACACGAGTCCCCATGAGTCTGTGTGTAGTCAGGTTTAAATCCCCACCAGGATATATAAACCAGTACACACACACACACACACACTGTACTGTAACTTATACTAATTTAAAATAAGCATGGCATTGTATACTATAAATATTTTTGGGTATGTGACAAAATGAAAAATCATGTCCCTTTTGGATAAAAGTGTCTGAATGCATAGATGTAAATGTGTATAAAGTATGAAAGTATAAAATATAATATCAAATTTACTTTTCTGAGTCTTGCAACTCAAGAATTAAATAATGCAAAGCTGTTTTTAATGCCAAATATTTGTCAATCAATCAATCAATCAATCGTTTTCTTGCAGGTAAGTAATGCAAAGATATTTTTAACGCCAAATAATCTTATCTTTTGAAATAAATAAATATGCTTAATTCTCTGTCACTAATGGATTTTAGGATTGCTGTACCACTAGGTGGCAGCCTCAAGACTTTCTCTGTTGCTTTCAACTTTAAGGTGGTCTAAGGAGAAAAGTATCCTTACAAATATATTCACCACTTTTTCCAAGACGCTTAAAAGTACAGAACAATAATATCCTTGCATCCATGTTTTTAAGATTCCACAAAATATACGTCCTATAAATTTCCTCCATTCATTAGCTTTTAAATTTGTGTTCTCGTGTGACGTCACATGATTTAGCACATCTGGTGTCACGACATCTTGCACAACAAACAGTGTGAAATCTATGCGCCTCTACTGCTGTGTGTGACCGAACAGACGTCCGTGAGCTAACAAAAACCAAATACACTCACGCACTCTGAATTCAGCCCTGTTCACATGAAAGAAATACATTTATTATGGAGGCAATTCAATCCATTTCAAATGACAGTCATTTCTAATTGAGCTCTTAGGTCACACAGGCCTTTTTGCATGGAGCAAGCAGGAAGCTGCTCTGTTTTTCTACTACATACTTTGGATTTCTGCACCATCGTGAGCAGACAGATGTAGCGGCAGCAATGGAGACATGATAACATCTTCTCGTGTGAGGGCTGCAACCAAGGAAGGCTTGATGATAATATTGAGACCTTAATGGAGAGGCTCAGACTTTCCTGTGGCCCTCCAAGCAGAAACGAGGACTCCCAAGTGACTCTGGATGTTTATTGCTGTTGTGTTCCTATAAAGTCACAGAGAACATACACGTGAGCTCTGAATGTCTCGTTATGTAGCAGAACACTGCTGTGTGTGCTCACTGCACTATTAAGAGTTCAAGCACACATAGGTGACTGCGTCAGTTTTTAAATTGGTAGGAAATACCTACGGGAATTAAAGGGAATAAATCATGTTTTTTGAAAGCATTTAATAATTTGGCTTTCTGCAGTGTTTTGCATCTACCAAATTGATATGGGCGCAAAGTGATATGAAAAGTAATGAGGGTGAGGTTTTTTTTTTATTATATGATATGATATGATATGATATGATATTATTCTTATAAACAGGGCCATCCTTAGCTGACGCGGGGCCCTGTGCGAGGTAGGGAGCGGGGCCCCCCTGTGTCTGTTCGCGATCGAGTTCTGGGGGTCCCTTTGGTCCGTTTCTCTACGGGGCCCGGTGCAACCGCACCAGTTGCACCCCCCCTAAGGACGGCCCTGCTTATAAAGCATATTTCCAATTATAATATATAATAAATTATAACTTATTTCAGGCAAAAGAGTCAGTAGTCCTGTTGAAGAGATTATCAAAATAAAATAAAATAACATTAAATTAAATTGAAGATTTTAAAACTAATGTGACTAAAGTCATAGAACAAAATATATTGTTTTATGTGTAGTTTAATGTTTAATTTGCAAAAGTAAAAATGCAGTATTATGTAATGAAATAAATATTAACCTTGGGTATAATAAATAAATAAATAAATATATACAAGTGCTAATGCATCTCTTCTTGATGTTTTGTTGTTTTATTTATTTTATTTTATAAAGTTTATTGCAAATCTGAATTAGTAAATACATTTATGGAAATATTTATAGAACGTGTTTTGTATCAACTATAATATCCTTCCTATATTATATTATATTATATTATAAGAAAGAGGTTTACTATAGTAGATTATTTATATTCTCATAAAGTATACATTTCAAATTATAATAATTATTCAGCAAGTTTGAAATACATTTTTTAGGCAAATTTATTGTTTAATGTATAATTTACAAAAATAAAACTGAAACATAATATTCTTAATTTTTATTTACCTCTAGTAAGCGTGAGAAATAACAATGCTAAGGCATGAGCACTAATTTCTCTGTGCATTATTTAAAGTTCATTGCAGTAACTCTAAATTGGTGAATACATTTATGGAACTTTTTATAGAACTTGTTTTGTATCAACTATAAAATCCTGTTGGAGCCATAAAATTCCAGTGTTCCTTACATCTGTTGTTATGGTAACGTCTCATTTGCTCCTCACACTGTAACAAAGTCATTCTGGGAAGAAATTTATTTCCTTGGGATCAAGAGGGCGAGTCTATTGTATCCAAAATCTGCTGACAAAAGAGCCAAATGTTCATTTAAAGGAAGGAACCTTAAATTCCCTCTGGGTCCACTGTAAGAGCATACTGGGCCGCGCACGTCAGCAGCCTAGCAGCGCTCCATGGAGACAAGAACCCAGTCTGATGCAACAGAGTGGTGGACTGGGTGATAAGCACTGGAAGAACGGAGCGTTTCGGACTGTTTTTACAGCTGCTGCCCCCCTTTAAGAGCAGGCCAGTGGGAGTTCTGTTCTCCTGTCCTCCTATAAATCTCACATACAGCAGCCTGAGATTTACAGCGCTCCGAGTTGGATTGGCCAAGCTGGCCTAGGACTGAGGGTGAGTCAGAAATGTCAGCCAGGTTCTGGGTCTTTGTGTGTGAGAAGATGGCATGGTTAGGGAGAAGGAGCAGCGAAGCACTCAAAGTCTGCGTTTGACATGGGTTTTAAAATTTTTAGGGCATTTTTAAATAGATAATTTAAGCATAGCTGAACTGATAATTGTTGCTATAGCTACACTCTCAGGTATAAAAAAAGGTATAAAAGCTGTCACTGGGGCAGTGTCTTTTCAAAAGGTACTATTTAGGTTCTAAGATGTACATTTATAGTACTAATATGTATTTTTAAGGTACTTATGCACCCTTTAGGATTAAATAAAGACTAAAAGTGTACCTTTTGAAAAGATGCCCCAGTGACAGCTTTTGTAGGAGGAGCCAAACCAGGAAATGTGCAAAAAATCTAATCACTAATGGGCTTCTCACACTTTTCTACACAAACTGTTAATCCAGGGTCATTTTATCCCAGGATTAACAATTCTGGGGTATATTAATCTTTATATTTCATTAGTAATTTAATTCTGGCAATTGAATTAAGCTCTGCTTTGAAGCAGGGCCTCATAACATAATAATTAGAAGAAAGAAATTAATGTTGTTTTTTTTCAGCAGTCAAAACTCGCTGTTTATCAAAGAATCCTGAATTTTTTTTAAAAATCAGCATATTAGAGTGATTTGAAGGATCATGTGAGTGATGATGCTGTAAATTCAGCTTTGTATCACAGAAATAAATTACATTGTAAAATATGTTTCACAATATTACTGTATTTTTGATAAATAATACATTAATGTATTTCGGGGAAGTCGTGGCCTAATGGTTCGAGAGTCGGACTCGTAACCCAAAGGTTGCGGGTTCGAGTCTCCGGTCTGGCAGGGATTGTAAGTAGGGGGAGTGAATGTACAGCGCTCTCTCCCACCTTCAATACCATGACTGAGGTGCCCTTGAGCAAGGCACCGAACCCCCAACAGCAAAAATGGCTGCCCACTGCTCCGGGTGTGTGTGTGTGTTCACTGCTGTGTGTGTGCACTTTGGATGGGATAAATACGAGCACTAATTACGAGTATGGGTCACCATACTTGGCCACATGTCACGTCACATTTGATAAAATAAATGCAGCCTTGGTGTTCAACTTTTGAATGATAGTGTATTTTTCTTTTTTATCCAGTTTCACTCAGACATTCCACATGGGTTGCTTTAAAAAGATGTTAACTCAGTGTTAAGCTAGTTTGAAAAACTTATTGATGATTGTGGGCTAGACAATGAGGTATATGTTGAATGTCACATAACCAAACCGGAAAACTGGTCTCATTGTATCAGCTTGTCAGAGATAGTGTTAAAGGTCCCATGGCATGAAAATTTCACTTTATGAGGTTTTTTAACATTAATATGGGTTCCCCTAGCCTGCCTATGGTCCCCCAGTGGCTAGAAATGGCGATAGGTGTAAACCGAGCCCTGGGTATCCTGCTTCGCCTTTGAGAAAATGAAAGCTCAGATGGCCCAATCTGGAAGCTTCCCTTTATGTCGTCATACGGGGAAAGGTTACCTCCCCTTTCTCTGCTTTGCCCGCCCAGAGAATTTGGCCCGCCCATGAGAAAATGAGCTACTACCATGCGAGGCGAGCGCAATATTTTTTTTTCCTCGAGAGACATTGTGGCTTGCAAACGAGCGAAGCACCTTGCTCCGCCTCTCTCCTCCTCATTAGCATTTAAAGCTACAGACACAGAAATGGCACGTCCTAAGGAAAGCTCATTGTGGGACTGGCTCGTAGTGGCTGAAATTCTGCACCAAGGCTGAATTTCGGGAAAGAGACTTCAGATACAGTACTAGGGACCACTTAGGCCTATATAAAAGCATCCAAAAAGCAGCATGTCATGGGACCTTTAACAGCAGTATGAACTGACAGCAACGTCTATGGACTTTTAAGTCAACCAACTAATCTGTTTTTGTTGTTCTTTTTGTTGTTGGCATTTTATTTGATTGAATGTTAGTGAGAGGAAAAAAAAAATTCAGATATCAGTCTGCATCTTAATATCTGAATTGAAAAGACTTTGTTGCTTCTTCTATTTTTAAAATATCACATCCTTTAAAGTCAAAAAAGCAGCATTCACAATCCATGTTATTTTTGTAATATGATTTATTTGCGAGTAAAACAGGATATTCAACCAGAAAGAAAGAAAAAACTAGGCCACAAGATTGCATCGTGATTACATTGTGAAAAGTGGTTTTTATGTGATAAGAGGTTGACAAATAGCAGTTCTCAGTGATGTCAGTCCGTAAGGAGTTTTCAAGAAAGATAAAAAAGACCAGCATTTTTTTCTTTTACAATAACATGCACAGATGACGCATTCAAAAAAGACCATGAATGTGCATTAACAAAATAAATATAGAGTAAATTCTGAATCCATGTTGACTTGAAAAGATCCAGCAGTAAATGAAATGTTGCTAATTTTAGATCAGGACATTCACTGCATACCGCTAAGATACAACAAAGAGGACATCATTCTGATTTAATGTCAACATACACACACAGAATATTTACTCGGAAAGAAGCAAAGTCTTTCAGAGTAAATCAAAGTCAACCTTTTTTGTGACAATGCTGTGTGAAGGTCTGCGGAGTATCAACCTGAGCTTTACAATGGCAAATGAGTGAAACAGACCACGAAAGACTTCAGAAACCAAGATGAAAACCCTGCGTCAGCTCAGACTCTGCAGAAATGGAATGCATCTTCAGGAACCACATAAATATACCGCAAGCTGCATTTCCACTTTTAACACACTTCAGCATATCAGGGCCGTTTCTAGTTCCTAGCATTCCAGTTAGGGCGATGATGACTGCATTAGTTGTGATGGCTCTTTGGCCAATAGAGGCGAGAGATAATAGCACATAACTGTGGGTGTTGGTCCCATCCCAGATGTTGGTCCCATCCAGGGTTCCAGAGACTCTTAGGAGCCTGTAAATGTGTTTGCAAAGTATCTGTCATTATTAAACTGTTGAGGCCCTGAAATTACTTTGCACTTTCAGCCACCAAGAGGCATGCCTAGCATACAGATGAAAATATTTAAAGGGGTCATATGATGCCCATTTTCCACAAGTTGATATGATTCTTTAGGGTCTTAATGAAAAGTCTGAAACATAGTTTGGTTAAAATTTTTCAATGGTAGTGTAAAAACACCTTTTTTTACCCTGTCAAAAACAGCTCTTTTCAGATCAAGCCGTTTTGTAGCATTTCCCTTTAAATGTTAATGAGCTCTGCTGACCCCGCCCCTCTCTTCCGAGCCGCTCTCAGAGAGACTGTTTACTTAAGCCGCATTCATCGTGAAACTTGCTAATTAGCACATTATCAGGAAAGGCGATTTGCAAAGATTCATTAAAAAACATTATACTTACTTCTTGTGTAGATGAGGCTGGATCACGAATGATTCGCACGCACATAGACGCATTTATGTAGATCGGGGGCGCATTCCCTTCAGAAACAAACGAAATACACTGCGAGTTCAGCGGCTCAGATGTCGGGAGTAAATGGCGACTGCTATACTCATTATTACATCCAACAACAGAACACCTCAATCGCATAGGAGTCATTCTTGTCTACAGCTGCTCCTGCGGTGAAACAATGGCGGACTGATGACAGCTCACTCAGGGCGGGTCTAAGGTAAGACCCCAGTCCAGTCTGTGCTGAAACGCTACTGTCAATCAAACTATCATGGGAGGGGCCTGTCTGTGTGACATCACACAGACAGGCATCTGAGATCGGCTTGATTTGAGAAAGGGGAAAACATTTAACGAGATTAAAAAAATAAAACACCAGGTGGATTTTTATCATTATAGGGTGGTTGTGTACACACACTGCCAACACACATTTCAGTTCAAACTTGTAAAAGTGCATGTAGCATCCTATGACCCCTTTAACTGTTACTAATCTTCTACATTTTGGCAGAAAAATAAAACGTACAAATGCTGTTTCCAGTAATGACGCTTATAGTGAAAAATAGTTCAGTGTAAAAAGAATGAAGGTAACCAACATAGGTTCACTGGAAAAATACAGACTAACCTCAAACGATTTTACCATAGTGCATGATATGTAAAGTTTGTATCACATAACCAGCTCTATATATATTGGTTTTCTGATGAAGTAAACTTGCTCAGTAGCTCACCCGGTTACAGCATTGTACTTGAGTTAAAAGAGTTCAAAGACTTGTTGAATCAAGCTAAAATGGCATGGTTGTTTCAGTAAATGTATTTTTAATCTCACGCTTGCTTTGCTTAACAATATTGGTTAGGTTTATTGGGTTCAGTTTAGTTAGTACGTTATTTTCAAATGCAACAGAGCATTAACCTTTTAACGCCACTTCATTTTATTTCCGAACTGCAGCGATGCCTACAATGTAATAAAACATTGGCAGGTTCAAGTTCATCTGTTTCATGGCTGATTTTTAATACTTTTTCAGCTTCAATCATAATTAAATTCCTTTACGGAAATAATTCAAATGGTTCTACTGTGGTTAAACATCACATATGGATTTGATTTATAAATAAGATTTCCATTAAGAGAGTCTTTCCTCTATAATTTACTAATAAAAGAGAGCTAGAGGACAGATGTGCACAATACATATGCAATTGCTAAATGATAAATGATAAATAATTTGTAAATAACTGAATAGTGACAGTGGAATTACAGCTGATAACTGCAACCAGTAATTTGCTATGGTTTGCCTGCGCCAATGTTTTTAGTTTGTACTGTAAATGTAAGTCCTAGTGTCATATTTCAAGCAGCGTGTCATGACGGCTTTTAAAGAACATTTAGAGATTTACACACTGTAACATTTGGTTTGGGCTTGTACTTACATGTGCATATGAGGGGTTTTAGTGAATTAAACAAATACTCTCATTATATTCTACTTATCAAATCCTTTCACATGACCATCCAACTTGTATGATGTTTTTACAGTTTCTTGATATGATTATGATGATCATATTCGAATACTCATATTATAATCAAGTTGGCCAGATTGCCTATATATATATGTATTGTAAAGGCAAGTTTTTAAGATTGTAAATGACACACATTTAGGGTGAAGAGAGTGTTTTCTAATTGCTTAGTAATTAAAATATATAATTTGTGGTAAATTGTTCTCAATATTACTGTTTTTGCTCTATTTTAGATCAAATAAATGCATCCAAAAAACAGTAATATTGTGAAATACTGCTATAATATTGTGAAATTTCAGCTAAATGCTTCTTTTGAAAAAATTGTACACAACTGTTTAATATATATATATATATATATATATATATATATATATATGGCTCTACATGCAATAAAATATATTAATCTATGCAGTCACATAAATGATAATGCCATGAGCTTGTTTACATGGAATTATATGTTCAAACTTCTTTTCTGTCAAAAGATATCTGAATAAAGTGGATTAGTTTAGGGCTAGCACATTCAATGCCCTGAACTACAAACATATCTGCTCCTCAACAATCACATTCACCCACCACATCACTTTCTACGTGCCTCAGAGGCGGACCCAAAGTCAAGGCTGTTGGCTCAATCGCATGCTGTGCTATCGAGCTGACCGGAGCCTGTTTTGTTCCAGAGCTGTTGCGCAGGATCAACACCTCTTAAATGTCGTATTAAGCTGCAGACAGATCCGCAGGAAACAGCAGATCCCTGAAGGCCACACAGGCTAAGCCGGGCCTGGTGCGGTCCACATATCAGAACCGTGCATGTGTTTTCCATCATTAATTAGCTGGGATGTTTGCTGCATGCGTTCACCAAATAACCGCAAATGATTATGTAACATTTCTGCCAGTGCAGGCAATGCACATGGCAGCTAGCCAACATAAACTACGCGCAGGAATGCGAATGGCCTTTGATTTGGGCCGTGACCCTGAAAACATATTGTTAGCACATATGAACTTGATCCGATATTTGTTTGGAATGGCCAAGCTGTTGTTGTCATTGTTTGCATTCCGTCCTCTTGATTGCGACGTTATTACATGAACATGACTGTTTAAAGAGAAATTATACACTTGTATAATTGCGCAAGAACTATTTGATTGACATTTTGGCTTAGAAACAATTTCAGCATCAAATGACGCTCAGCAAAGTTCACCAGTATTTTGCTGTGACCTCTGTGAAAGAGTGCATCATTTGGAAAGCATTGAATTGTACCCTTAAGTGCTGTGGAAGTACCATGGTACAGTGATGTTTCAGATGGTAATACCATGGTACTGCAATTGCTTCTTGGTTTACCAGTTAATTCCAAGAATAAAGTTACTTTCAAAAAATCATAGTAGTGCCATGGTACATGTCAAAACAATGGTATGCAGGTCCAAAATACATGTAATATGGTATTTTTGGTACTTTGCACTTTATTATTTAAAAATTTGGTTGGTAAAACTTTTTAATATTTTTGAAAACATCTCTTATCCTCATCAAGGCTGCATTTATCCTAACTTTTGAATGGTAATGCAAGTAGTCAAAATCTATTAAAAAGAGCAAATTCACATAAGTCATAAACATCTTAAAAACCTCTGCTCGATGTTTTAACATTAAAGGGTTAGTTCACCCAAAAATTAAAATTCTGTCATTAATTACTCACCCTCGTGTTGTTCCAAACCCGTAAGACCTTCGTTCATCTTCAGAACACAATTTAAGATATTTTTGATGAAATCTGATGGCTCTCTGACCCTCCCATATACAGCAAGGTAACTACCACGTTCAAGGTCCAGAAAAGTACCAAGATGATCGACAAAGTAGTCCGTGTGACATCAGTGGTTCAACTGTAAAGTTACGAAGCTACGAGAATACTTTTTTTGCGGAAAGAAAACAAAATTAACGATTTTATTCCACATTTTCGTCTCTACTGCGTCACTTGTGGACGCGCGTTCACGACAGTATCATGACGCGAGCGCGTGGCGGCGCTGACCCAGATCCGGCGTAATGACGTCATAAAGTTGTTATTTTTGTTTTGATCGATCATCTTGGTACTTTTCTGGACCTTGAACGTGGTAGTTACCTTGCTGTATATGGGAGGGTCAGAGAGCCATCAGATTTCATCAAAAATATCTTAAATTTTGTTCTGAAGATGATCGAAGGTCTTATGGGTTTGGAACAACATGAGGGTGAGTAATTAATGACAGAATTTTCTTTTTTGGGTGAACTAACCCTTTAAACATTTTAGCTAAATGTTTCAGATGAGAAACCACTATAAACAAGACTTCTACATTTTCTCACAAACTGCTTTGTGTTTGCAGTGAGTGCATGCTGTTCTGGGTGGTTGCTTACTTTTCCAAGTCAAAAGAGTCAAATATTGTAAGTCTGAATGTTTAGAAAAACAATAGTGCACCTCTTCTCAAAAAGCCACATGATTTAATCATTCGATTTCCACATTCAGTTTCCTGTTGCAAAATAATTAATTTTTCTATAGCAGTAGTTCAGGTCGAGTTATGTGCCAAAGTTTAATAGGTACAGCGGTAAAAAGGAAGAACCGAAGTTTCTGAAGATTGCAAAACAAATGAAGCAGCCCAGTGCAAACCTCTCATGAATATCCACTGAAACACTGCAAATATGATGATATTCCAAACAAACATATTGTCAAAACAGGGCTGATAATCCAAAGCGCAAGTTGTCCTCTTCTTACGATAACTTAGACAAAAGACACCCATAATCAGGGTAGCCAATGCTGAGATACTACTAGAAGGATCCATCTGACCCTGAAGCCAAGATACTGTCAGTGATGACTATGTGAAGACATTGAAAATGTTGTTTTGCAAGCACACCATTTATGTAACACTTCGATAAGACAAATTCCAGTGAAACAAGAGCAAGAGTGTTGAATGCTAAACAGTACTGTAGGTACGTTTACATGCAATCAAATAATGCATTTATAATCAGATTGATTGATTCATGTAAACTGAATGAAATTTTGATCTATTTGAAAGGGGCGGTGTAAATCTTAAATAATCTGTTTAACATGAACATTTTCGCTACGTAAACCCTTGAATCTGACTACTTTCTTAATCAGATTCCAAAATAGCTTGCACACACATACAGTGACTTGATATGTATGTTTCTTAATGCACTGCATCTTACTGGTCAGTGGAGGAGCCATTTACACGACACCGTTTTCAACTAAAAATGGAAAATGTTTTATGCGTTTTGGTCATTCATTTACACGACAATGCGTTTTGGAAGCCTGAAAATGCTAACTTTTAAAAACAGGTTAAAAAGGGCAAGTTTTTGAAAACAATAATATTATCGTCTCTGTGTAAACTATGAAAAATGTGTAAAAACTGTGACATCATATGCATATGCATTACGTGCTCAGTCCATTGTTATGTGTGCTGGTGCGTAGTGTTTCTTTACAAAGCGACACCGCCAACTACAGGCCTGGCAATGCATAATACAGCATTTTTACAGATCCATGTGAACGGGGATCGTTTCGACAATGTTGTCGTCTGTGCACAAAACTTTAAAAAAAGGCAAAGGAAAAAAAAATTTTTAGTACAATCGCTGTTGTGTAAACGTACCCTGAATGTTTACTACATATTTGCTAAAAAGCTTTTCTGACGGGTATGTCAAATTTTTTTCAGGCACATCATCAAGGCAAAAATGGCAATTTTGCTTGCAGTAGATATGGTGACGTTTTCAGTGGCTTTTTCCAGTTCTGAAAGCAGCAACTGGGCATTGCACATGCACAGAAATCTTGCTCAGAATAGATGTAATCCACGTGTAAATGTTTACCTGTGGCTCAGTGGTAGAGCATTGCGTTAGCAGTGTAAAGGTCATGGGTTCAGTTCCCAGGAAACACACATACTGGTAAAAAATGTATAGCCTGAATACACTGTAAGTCGCTTTGGATAGAATTGACTGCTAAATGCATACATTTATTTATTAAACAAATATGTGAATTGGATTGCAAAGTTCAGGGTTCATATGTACAGAACTTTCAGAATCTCAAATCGAATTGATTTCATTCTGATTGACTGAAATTAGTGCACCACAGCTAAGAAACACACACACACACACACACACACACACACACACACACACACACACACACACACGCACATTGTATATAAATAAATATATATATATATACACACACACACACACACACACCTTCAGCACAGCAGACCATGTTTCAGATGTGGGACACCAGGTCTTACCTTTCTTTGACTTGGCACCGATCTCTGCTAAATGCATACATTTATTTATTAAACAAATATGTGAATTGGATTGCAAAGTTCAGGGTTCATATGTACAGAACTTTCAGAATCTCAAATCGAATTGATTTCATTCTGATTGACTGAAATTAGTGCACCACAGCTAAGAAACACACACACACACACACACACACACACACACACACACACACACACACACACACGCACATTGTATATAAATAAATATATATATATATACACACACACACACACACACACCTTCAGCACAGCAGACCATGTTTCAGATGTGGGACACCAGGTCTTACCTTTCTTTGACTTGGCACCGATCTTTAGCTTGGAAGGCCATGCAATCTGAGTATCTGTCTCCTCCATGACCTGTGGGGCAAAAAGGACACACATGTTAAAAGGTCAAGGTCAATTCCCACTAATACGTTTAGTGTAGGGTATTCAAAAATAGTCATAATTTGGATTTAATCACAAACTCACTCTCTTTCTGACACTGGACAACCATGTTAATGTGCTCATTGTTGTCATTGCCCAACTATGAATTTCAAATGTAATTTCAGCTATTTTCTTGGACAACTGTTTGTGCAGAGATTGTGAATGTTAGAGTGTCAATTTTTTAAAAGCCTCTTATGCTCACCAAGGCTGCATTTATTTGATTAAAAATACAGTAAAAATTGCAATATTGTGAAATACTATTACAATTTAACATAACTGTTTTCTATTTGAATATATTTTAAAATGTAATTGATTGCTGTGATCACAGCTGAATTTTCAACATCATTACTCCAGTCTTCAGTGTCACATGCTCATAAAAACATTCCTTACTATTATCAATGTAGTTGTGCTGCTTCATATTTTTGTGGAAACTGGGGTACTTTTTTCAGGAAAGTTCAAAATAGCAGCTTTACATTTTGATTATCTTGAAATTTGAAATCTTAATTAGATCAAACCAGTTAGACCACCTCAAAAGACATATATGGATACTTTAATACTGTCCTTATGTGCTTTTTGGAGTACTGGTCACCTATACATGCACTGAATGGACCTTATTTTTCTAAAAAATCTTGTTTGGTTTGTTAAAGTTATATACATTTATGGATGGCACGATGGTGAGTAAATGATGAGAGAATTTTCAATTTCTCAATACTTTGTTTGTGGAACATCAATATGGTATAAGCATTGTAATTACAATTGTATTAAATCCAGTAGGAATGGAATTGAAAATAACTTATGAACACCAAGTCACCATTTGTTCTCCAAATAACATCAATCCCCAACATAAAACTGTATGTACTATAGTATGTTGAAACCACCCATGCAATGATCCATATCGCTCTTTCACATGTTGTTCAGTAAGAGTAAAATAATACCACCATATTAAAATATCTCAAAGTATCTAGAGCAATAAGTCAAAATCTCTGGAAACCAAGGAACTATATATGGAAAATATCCCTCTGAATATTTTCAGCATTACAAATGGAGCATGTAAATATCCGCAGCCATCGGAAGAGAGTTTGAACAGGATATGAGGGCCAGTAAAGTGATTGTGAAAGTCTTTGTGCAGCTGTATCTAGCAAAACCAGCAGTGGCCAGTACAGTCCTCGCTGATTCAGATTGTTGCTGCCTGCATAATTACAGAGTCTAGAGGTCTTCCAGACGACTCTGAGGTGTCTTCACCAAGTACAGAGCAAATAAGCTGATTTCACTTCTGGGCAGTAGGCATTTCCCAGGGCTCTTACTAGCAGATGTCACTGCTGGCTCTGTTCCAAAACCTAGTAAGCTCCCTCTGTAGGCATCACAAGCACTCCCAAGTTGTGAAGCCTGGTATAAAAGATTGGCAGTAAGCTGCATTATTATGCCTCCTAAGATGCCTTCCTTTTGCTGAATTCGAAATCAATATCACACAATATTGAAAATCATTGGAAATATGTGACTCTAACTATATTTTTGAAAAACTCCAAAAACTTACCTACTGTGTATATACAATTCACAGCAGTTTCCAGCTGAAATGAACACTAGAGGCAGTAAAAGACCAACAATTTTTATTTCTTTTAAAAAAATTTTGGGGCAGACTATGGATTAATAAACACTTATTTCCTCATAGTTCCTTGCACAATACTATGTTATGACGTCAGCGCCTGGTATTTGCAACGCATAAAGAGTTCCATATGTATGGCTTTTCAAAGATAGTAAAGTTGCTCGGTAGCGCACCTGGTACAGCATTGCACTTGTAGCATCAAGCTAAAATTACATGTTTTCTTCAGCAAATGCTTTTTTTTTGGTCTCAAATTTGCTTTTGTTAACACTATTGGTTAGGTATAGGGTAGGGTTTCATGTTGGTGGTACGTTCATTTCCGAACTGCTGCAATACATACCGCAATCAACGTAGTAAAATGTCGCCTGATTCACGTTCATCTGATTTGGACAAAAATGAACATGCTTTTAGCACCACTCACTGGACATTTTTTTGAAAAGTGCAAGAAACAACATAACATCATTTTGCAGAAATGTCACCACAGGCACGTATTTCCAAAGAGCCTGGGTTGATATTGCATGCATTTTTCACAGAGAATGCAAACCCAGAATGCACTGCAAAATGAAATCCAAGATGGTGAACAAAGTGAGAGAAATCTTGATTACAAATACTTATAACTCATCAAATAACGAAAACTATCACTTTAACTTATCACTACTGAAAATGAACTCTTTTACCTAGCATTTGTACTTTATGCTCAAAGTATCACATGCTTAGCAACCTGCTTGAAATCAGTTGTAATTCGAGTCTTTGTGTGAGAAGCACTACTTGTATGATACGTGAGGACTTGTTGCCTATCAACAGTGTTCAAAATGAGCTTTCATTTCAGATGCTGCTTTAGAAGGCAGCTGACATCAAGGCAGAACGAATGCTAGATGCTAGAAAGTGTGTTGAATGCTATGGTGCCACAGTGCAGTAGGTCTCATTTTCCTCTTTCACGGTTCTTTATCAATTACTCACTCGCTCACTTACTCACAGAACTCTGGCTGGCGTCCTATCTAACAATGTCCCGCATAAACGCTTCTGTGAATGCTGTTTTTGGCAAAGCTGTGCCCGCTTGAAAGATGTTTCCAAACAGACCACACACAGCTCCTGAAAACTTACACATCCAAAACATTTCGCATGTTATAGGACACCTCCGTAAAGGGCCTAATGTTCTTACAAATTAAGTGGGCTGTTAATTTAACAAGCCCAGAATTAATACTCAACTCTGGTTGCCTACAGACACACTTTCAAGGATACTACATTTTTAGAGGCAGATTACATTTCTGATTTATTCGATCAATTTATAAGTTGTGAATATTAAGGTGATGACAAAAGGCGCAAGGAGCCTAAGATGCTTTCTGATATCATAAAATATAACTCAAATACAAATGACAAAATATTTCAGCAAACGGGAAAAAATACCTCACAAAAATTATAACAACATAAGCAGTTCTAGAAATTTATTAGTCAAATTAAATACATGATATGCCAATAAATTTGTCAAATGTACATTTTGATTTACTCTACAAGTATAAATTGGGATGTGAATATAAAAGTGATGACAAAAGCACAATAAGCCCAATATGTCTAGAAGAATAAAATTAAAAGCAAATTAAATACATGTTATAAAAAGTCATTTTTAATGAGAAAAGCCCCCACATGAAGATAATGTAAAGCCATTTTTGTGGCAGATGAGTAAAATAGACAAACTATGTCTTTTGAGATCAATATATAGTTACATATTTCCATATAATTGAACATTAGCCTATCTTTGGTCTTTAGTCCACGGAAATCTAATGAAGCAAAGTTCTATTAAAAACATATGTGTGATATATGCATCACAGAGGTTTTAAAAATTAAAAATGTGTTGGAAGCATTAAAAAAATGGGACCTCTGAGAAAAAGCTTGAAAATCACTAGTGTACACCAAAAGGAATTTGCGTTATATATTAAACCATGTGATTACTGTATATTTATGGTGTGAGCACACTCCTGCTGTGCTCCACCGTGAGAATGGACAAAATGATGCAAGACTGTGTTTGCCACCTGTTTCCCGTCCCAGTCCCGCTGTGAGGTGCCACAGGTGTTCGGCACGGAATTCTGGGCCTTATGACCAGACTCATTTTGGGCCTTAGTTCACATAAACAACTTTAAGTGTCATTAAAAAAATACGGGGCCTTCTATTGACTCAGCTGAGGCTCTGAAGTGTGCTTGGTCCACTGGGTCGGGGATACACTGTTCCTGTTTTGTATCAAAGTTTGGGTACGTAACGGAGCGTGAACTTACACAAGTGAGAGGGACACGTAATACAAATCCAGCTCAGCATCAGAGACGTTTGACTTGCAGGGTAAATAACAAGAATCCGTTTTTACAGAATCACATGCTTCTACAGCAGAGGCCAGATCTGTATAATATGACCCTGTTTTTCTTGATCTCCTCAAAAATTGCTATCTTTGAAGATTCCCTTCCATAAATAGAAAGCATCGGGACAGTTGAAAAACAAACCAGGGTGCTTTATTCATGCTCACTGAAAACAAAAGCTCATTTACTGTTCAGGCGACGAAACCAGATGATTTCCTAAAGCTGTTTTACATCAGTAAATCAACAGTGACTAAACACTCAACGTCACTCTGGACCTCTGAGCAGCATGGAAAACAAACTATTGCTAGTTTTAATGAATTATAGAGCGAAAGCAACCAAAAAAAGACAAATACTAGAATGCTCCCATCCTGTTATAATCAACAAAGCTGTTACTGAACGTTTATACAGCTTCGTGTGACTGTTTAAGCCTTGCAGAAGAGCTTCAGTCTCTTCTGGATTCTCATCAATACTCTCATTATAACTGGAGTCTAAAATCTCTTCCATGAGTGATATTTACCTTGATTTTTCTTCGTTTTCCTCAGATATCATGTTTTATATTTCACCTCAATTAACATCTCAATTGTTATAAACTATGTTTACATGCACACCTATATTCAGGTTGCAGCCATATTCTGAATATGATGTTTATACAGTATGCAAAATGTTACTACTTTTTCACAATAATTTAATAATAAGGACTCAAACATTTCTAGCCTTCAAAAATGACTCGCACAATAAATGGAATAGGTCATGCAATCATTCATTTGAATTGGAATCAGAATTATGGAAATCCGAATCTCTTAAACTAATTCAGGGAATCGGAATATTGCCAAATTCTGATTAACTTTGGAATATTGATGTGCATGTAAACATACACTCTAAAAAATGTGGGGTTGTTTCAACCCAACTTTGGTTCAAATATGGACTAACCCAACTTTTGGGTTAAAAATGTAATAAAAAAATGTAACCCAACAGCTGGGTTAGTCCATATGAGACCCAAAGTTGGGTTGAAACAACCCTACATTTTTTAGTGTGTAGTCACTTACACTGCTGTCTCCTTGCTAAACAAGTACAGCAAATTTAGGGCGAAAAAATAGGAGCAAAACTGATCAATGTGGTTTAAATCACATTTTTTATTTTTAAATTATATAAATCACTTTCACACAATAGTTGTACTTGTCACGAATTCGGTCCATGGACTTCCGTTTATTCACCACCAGAGGTCACCCTTTCCTTTACATTGACTCTCGCACGACACAAACTGTTGCATAGCACCCCGGACTACATATCCCATCATTCATTGCACGATTTGCACACTGCACTGATTGCACTCATTGCACACAGCTGTTTCTTATCACCTCACTCACTATATAACACCCACTCAAACCACCATTCTCTGCTGAGTATCGTTTAGCCTGTACCCCTTTCCGAGTCTCCGTGTTTTCCTTGTTTTGCCTTGCCTGTTTTTGCGGTTTCTGATCTTTGCCTGTTTTCCTGGATTTTTCCCTCTCGTCTCGCCCCTGTGATTCTGTCTGCCGATCGGTGACCTACGCTAGCCCTAGGACTATACCTGTTTGCCATTGTTCGACCCTGCCTGTTATACCACGTCTATTTAATAAAAGCTTGCAGATGAATCCACACGTCTCACGTCTCGTCAGCCCCGTTACAGTACTAATCAAGAACTAACCTTATTTATGAAATGAGTCATAAGAATTCATGTTAATAATAATGACCATCTTGACTACATGTTTGTTAGATAATAATGTATTAATAAACAGTTTTCACAGATTAATTCCTATATCTCATGTCATAGTTAAAGGGGTCCTATTATGCTTTTTCACTTTTTGAAATTTAGTCAGTGTGTAGTGTGTATGTTTGGGCATAAAAAAGATCTTCAAACTTACAAATCTCAAAGTCCACTCCAAAGGGAGATAGTTAGTTTTTAAAAAATCCCTTTTCAAGAACTACAAAGAACGGCTTGTTTGGACTACAGCATTGTTTTCCGGGTTTTGTGATATCACAAAGCGGCCCATTAGAATATCATTAAAATAACTCCCCTATGGAAATTCAAATGGTTGGCGGGGTGGGGGTGGGGAGGGGCGAGGTCGTGGTTAGAACGCTTGGTTGAGTGCATCAGACAAGACGGACGAAGAAGTGCTTCATGTTTTGTAATGCATAAAGTAATTCATAAATAACTATTAAAATTGACAGCAATGCATATTTACAGTAACTTTTGAATTTATGAATTTTTTAAATAAACAATACATTACCGTTGCACTTATCTGTACATAGTAAATGCAGTTATTTTTCAGGAGGTGGGGGGTGTGCCCGAAGCGTGAATCCGTATTCAGAAAGGCACGGAAAACAAATAACGTTTGCCTGTTTCATTACAGTACATAAAATTTCACTTACCACATAAACAGTGTAAGCAGGAGAGATGACCTGAGGGTGATGGCAAATGATTTGTAGATTCTGAGCACCACTGATAAAAACATCTAATCTTGTAAAATGTGTGGTAAGTACTGCTGCTCCATATAAACAGAGGAGTACGTGCCATCGCGAATCTCGAAAATGAAAGTGAAACTAAAAAGCGATCGTGCACTCAAAAGCAGTTTGAATGCCAGGCACCGTCTAAGCTGTTCGCCAATCACAACGCACCGGGGACAGCTAACCAAGCACAACACATTTCGTTTTTCGAAATTAGCAACAATCAGCAACCTATTGTTTACATACACTCTTAAAAATAAAGGTGCTTCACGATGCCATAGAAGAACCTTTTTGTCTAAATGGTTCCATAAAGAACCTTTAACATCTGAAGAACCTTTCTGTTTCACAAAAGGTTCTTTGTGGCGAAAGAAGGTTCTTCAGATTACAAAAAGGTAAGAAAGAGATGGTTCTTTAAAGAACCTTTGACTGAATGGTTCTTTGTGGAACCAAAAATGGTTCTTCTATGGCATCGCTTGAAGAACCTTTTGAAGCACCTTTATTTTTAAGAGTGTAAGGTAAAAATAAAAGCTGCTTGCGTTAGATTTTTAATGTATATAAGTGTATATAATGCATATTTTAAAATTGTATTGTATACCTGTTGCTGCCATAATAATGGCCCATTTCAAATGTGTATGTGCTTTTCTTCTCCCACTCGCTGTGGTGGAGTGGTGATGAAATACTGTTCTAGTAAATACTTTCCAGTATTTCAGCAAAATAAAAGTGTATATCTTTTTTGCATGAAAATTAGAGTAAAGTGCAACAGTTACTGTACGGTGCTTAGCAGTGGTCAAAAAGGATTTAAACAGTTCATTTTGAATCGATCCCTTCTTGTAAACTCAGAGATGTGGATTCAGACAGCAATTGTGTTAGTATAAACAGTAGGTAATTTGGCTGGGGATTTTTTATGTGGGTGGAGGAAGAAAAACACTAACATTCTGGATTCGGATTGGCAATAAAATCACTGACTAACCCCTGTAAATACTGGAAAATAGTTTGCATTCCCATAAGAAACAATTACCGTCCAAACAGGGCTTTTGTCAGGTTTTTCTCAGAGCTTACCATTTAGGTCCTTTGCCGGATAAAATAACACATTTTAAAGTGCTAAGCACAATTGACTTAAGATCATGCATGTAAACACAAGCATACAGCAAAAAACCCACTCAGGGCTCCCAGAGTTTTTAGCTACAGTCCTGCATATAAAGACTGAGGAAGAGGTTGAATGAACCACTGAATCTTGAACCAGTTTTGCACATCGGCCAAACCTCAGCAGAGATGCTCCTCTGAGGTTCTAAGCTGCATGGACATCTAGACAAACGATCAAATGGAAACCTACACTAAATGGAAACCTACACTGTTAATTGTGTTCAATAAAAGAAACTTGGACAGAACAAGGCTGTTATTTTCATTGATGGTATCCATGATCAAAAAGCACATGGCTAAATGGCCAGATATCTGTCACTTGCATGGCTGAGCAAAGCATTACTCAAATTATAATAGAAACCAGTCCGTTTGGAATAAAAAGGCTGAATCTCCGACATATATTATGACTGTCAATATGTAACCATCATGTTTCTGTATGAGTGAGTGACTTGTTCACTCAAACATGCTTTAATGACCAATCTTACAAATCCCAAAGGAAAATGAGCTCAGAGGATTTAATATTCAGTGGCACAGAGTTCCATTTTTATTTTAATCAATCTTCATCTAATACGTTCACATTGATCTACACCCCATTTCAAATAGCTTCACTTAGGATCAAGGCAAGAAAACAAGCCATTCTTCATAATGTAGAACATTTCACAATGGAAATGTTTACAGCACAGTTTCTGTGAGATGAAAGGAGTCTCTAGAGGCCCAAAGCACTGTTAACCAATCAAAGATGTGCCTTTTGTTCCTTTGAAGGGATACAACTTCGTCCAACGAAAGGAAATGTACTATCACATTCAAAACAGCTCTCTCGATTTTTGACTTAACGAGAACTTATAAATAATATTCCCGACCTCACACACACATACACCCTGATCCAAGCTTGGGAAAATCCCTTGCCTTTTGTTTTGGAAAAAAATGCATGGTTGAAAGGTCAAAAATAAATTTGGCCAACCAGAGCACTTAATTATTACACTCAGCGGAAATCAGGCAGACAGACAGTGAGCAAGAGCGTGTCAAGTCATCTATCATGAGGCGCGGGAAAAACCTGGCAATATTACAAACCCGCTGAGTAATTCCATATGATCCCTGTCGCAAACAGATTCTCTTATATCTGTGTGAGGCAACAAACACCCGCTGAGGGCCAGAAGTTTGATCCAACGCGTACCTCACAACTTGTGTGTGAATGGGATTGTGGGTGGAGGGCTAGGAAACGGCCCAAATCAGTGTTTCCATGAGCACACGGCTTCAGCGTACTGTGCGAGATGTTGTTGCTCACCCTGTGCATCGTTGAGATTGGCATCCTGTACGACTGACGGATCGTGTTTGTTTTCGCTATAATTCATGACATCTTGTCAAATAAAGAAGGCAAAACTCAGACTCAGAGGAGAATCGGGCCAAATGTTTTTGTAGCCAAAAACAAGGCTTCAGCAGCGAGAAGAAATCAAAAACAGGAAGGATCAGGTAAGGCTGAGAACATCACAGGTGCAAATTAGTAAAAGTAAAAAAAAAATCATTTGTGGAACACAAAATAAGAAATTGTGAATAGTGTAGAATGTTCATGTTGCTCTTTTCCATGCAATGAACGTAAATGGTGACCAGAGGCTGTCAAGCTCCAAAAGGACAAAAAAAGACCATAAAATCATCAAGAAAGTCGTCCGTATGACTTGTGCGCTATATTCTTCTCAAGTCTTCTGAAGCCATACAATAGAGTTCTGCAGGTATGATGTATTTTTGTAGACCAAAACCTGGAAACAAATTAGAATATTAGCACTTCTGTTTCCATCATGCTGATAGGATTTTTTGAATGGGTTTTTGGTTAAATGCCTGAAATAAGGTCCGTCAAACAAAGATATTTTCACTGTTTATTTTACGACATAAACTAAATTAAAGCTTTTGCTAACAAGTGTCTACACATGTGGTTACAACTTTGGCTACACAAACTTCATCTCGCCGAACAGGAAAACTCATCCAATCAGTCTTCTGCTTGTACAGCCTCATTGTGTTTATAATCACATTCTTGCAAAGTTTTCTACCTCAAACTTTCAGCGAAAATGTTTTTAAATAAAGACTGAAAGAGCTGTTGGACGCTTAATGGTGGTGCCGCTGAAGTCATGTGATCGTTGTGTAGGTCGAGCCCGGTCTCATGAAAATGCGTATAAATAGTACGCCAAATAAAAACGAAAACTCGTGGTATTGATACGCAAAAATGGACTTTGGTGTGCATATGATACGCATGTGTTTGGCGTGCATATAATATGCAGTTTTCGCATGCATTTGATACGAAATTTGTTGGCGTGCATGTGATACGCAGTTTTCGCGTACATATGATACGCATCTACCCCACAACCCTAAACCTACCCATCGCATAGCATATACATGCCAAAGTCCATTTTTGCGTATCAGTACCACGAGTTTTCGTTTTTATTTGGCATACTATTAATACGCACTTTCATGAGATCGGGTAGGTAGTTCATGTATAGCCTACATTTAGCTTTTTACTTCAGGTGATATTTATGCATCAAATTTCAAAATTGTGTTAATTTGTGAAGATTATCATTATGAACAAAACATGTAAGAATCATGAACTTCTGTTTGTCACCGCAATAATTAAAAACCAGGGTGATGCTAACTTCTGAGCTGATCTACAAAAATACGCCACTCTATTCCATGCTAAGTTAAAAAAGTTAATAAAAAGTTCATTGTTCATTAAAAATCATGCTTATCAGCCATGGTACCCATTCACTTTTACTGTATTGAAAACAACAGCATGAACTTTAATGTAATAACAGAATTTTCATTTCTGGGAAAATTACTCCTAAAGGGATAGTTCACCCAAAAATGAAAATTACCCCATGATTCACTCACCCTCAAGCCATCCTAGGTGTATATGACTTTCTTCTTTCAGACAAATACAATCAGAGTTATATTAAAAATGTCCTGGCTGTTCCAAGCCTTATCATGGCAGTGAATGGGGGTCGAGATTTTGAAGCAAAATAAAGTGCATCCATCCATCATAAAAAGTGCTCCACATGGTTCCGGGGGGTTAATAAAGGCCTTCTGAAGCGAAGCGATGTGTTTGTGTAAGAAAAATATTCATATTTAATACTTTATAAACCATAATCTCTATCTTCCGCTTAATGTCATGTGCGCGTTCAGGAGAGAGTGGCGTTCCAGCGGGTGACGTAGGACGTAGGTGTAGCGTAAGCTCCGGTGAGAAGTAACGAACATAGAAGTGCAGAGGAGAGCGCAAAACAAAACACCGTCACGAATTAGAAGTACAAAACGAGGATTTGTAAAGAAAAATGTCAGGGGGATTTCTATATAAGCCAATTAGGAGACTGGGTTTCCTTTGCTGTAAGCAAAACTCAGTTCTCGTGAGACCAGCATATTCTCACTGGAGCTTACACTATGCCACTCTCTCATGAACGCGCGCGCGTGCGTACGAAAGTTTGCAGAAGCTAAAGATTATGGTTTATAAGGTTTTTAATATGGATATTTTTATTACACAAACGCATCAATTCAATTGCGATTCACTTTCTTTTATTAACCCCCTGGAGCCATGTGGAGCACTTTTTATGATGGATGGATGCACTTTATTTTGCTTCAAAATCTAGACCCTCATTTACTGCCATTATTAAGCTTGGAAGAGCCAGGACATTTTTTAACATAACTCCAATATTCGTCTGAAAGAAGAAAGTTGTATACACCTAGGATGGCTTGAGGGTGATTTAATCATGGGGCAATTTTCATTTTTGGGTGAACTATCCCTTTAATAATCATAAAATATAATAAAAGTACCTCAAAGGGAGCTCAGATTTTAGAGCTGTTTAAAGGCCCAATATGAAATTTATTAAATTATGGCACACAGTACAATACAGGTCTTTGTACAGGCACAAGTGGCATGTTTACTTTTTATGCCCACCCTTCTTGTTGAGGCTTTTTGTCGTTGCTCCAGCCAGCATGCACCTGTTTTTCATTTCCTTCCCAAAATTCCACATCAATCTGTTGACAAATAACTTTACAACATTTTACAATTCATCCTCATTCTATAAACAGCTAGGAGTGTTTTGAAGGGGCAAATATAAAATGCACCCTTTTTATAAAATCTGAGATGAAATAAGGCAATATGCAAGACCAGACGAACATTTATCAATTATTTTAATTATCTAATTTGTCTAAAAATAAATAAACTATATTAAAACACAGATGTTTACGTATTCTGAATAACATAAGCCTGTTTTACCACAATGCTAGGGTATTGTGGATGTTGTCACAGCATCGCTACGGGGTTGCTGAGGTTTTCTGATTGTTCATTAGCTAATTGCTTTGGCATTGTGAGTGTTTTATGGGTGGTTTCTATGTGGTTGCTTACTGGCTTAAGTCAAAATGTCATAAGTCATGATCTTCTAGTCCCTAAACATGGGACTTGCAGTATTTTCTAGGCCTGCATGATGTATGGGGGGAAAAAAATTAATTGCAATTTTTCTGATAAAAATTGTGATAGTGAATTAAAATGTGATAATGTGCTTGTTTGTAGGGCTGCACAATTTGGGATTTTGGGATTCTATATCAATATGTATTTTTTATATTTTTATTTATTAATAATAATAATAATTATTATTATTATTATTACTATTATTATTATTAAATAAAATATAAAACATACTAAATAAAAATATTACATTATTATAAAAATATTATTTGAAACTTGAAAATTCTTTTTTTTTTTTTTTTTAATTGTGCAGCCCTAGTGTTTTCAAAAGCTGTTAAAAGTTATAGGCAAATTAAATAGAAAATCCAATTAAGTAAAGTAAGTAAAGGCACTCCTATCCTTAACTCAATTTGCTCAATTTAAAGCTCAATTTAATTTATTACTCTTTTCCATTTATAACTGTGCAGGACAAGTTACACTGAAAAAAAAAAGTGTATAAATACAAATATGAATGTGTGTGTTCTATGTGGTAACATTTAAATTAACACATTTTTAATTAAGTAAAATATATTATTCAAAATCTCAGGATCAACCTACCTAAATTAGGTTACACCACCAAAACTAAATTTAAGGTAATATTATAGCTTGTTATTCACCCCCCACGAATCCAAAAGTATGAGCAATAGGCCTAAGAGTGATGCTTGCATTGCCAAACACCTCTAATTCACGAGTTCACGCTTACATATAATTAGCTGAAGTATGGTAATGCATATTTGGCGTGCTGTCTGGGGAAGGGCTCCGAGCTCGGGAATGGCGTGGACCTACAGTACCCCCCGTATAAGTGTAGTATGAACTCAAAAGTGAGGAGATGGGGCGGAGGAGGGATGCTGATAACCGTCAATAGATAGAAGTAAGTCTATCCGAATTACCCCCGGTGCGTTGTGATCCATACTTAGCCTAAGGTAATTAGGCTAAGTATCTGACACGCTCCTCCCGAACCTTGTTAATAAAACATCATTAAATTCAATCAATGAAGCGCTCTTTCATTCAGTACTCAAACAAAAAACAATGCAATAAATGCAAAATGCATTATTTTGTTGGCAATTAGAAAACAGTCTACAAAACGACTATTTAAATAGCAGTATGAGGAGCTAAGTCAATATTCTGTTAAAAAAAACCTCTTAATATCGCTGCATTCTTTCAGAGAGATGAGGCGAGGTTTCCTGAGGTTTCGTCGTTACCTGATCGGAGCGCTCAGCATGAGGGAAACGTCTAAGCAAAAAGGGCTGAATCCCATCATTGTGCAGGATCACGGAATACCTGATGGCTCACACACGAAAACGCAGCCGCCATGATGGACAGGAACGCAATGTTGTTTTTGAAAACACTCAAAAGTTTAGCGGGCTGGCTGGTATCATTCTACCAAAGACATGTTCTTGGGGCGTGGGACGAGGAGTCGGCAGAAATATTTTCCTCCCAGTTAAAAGACTCCTACAGTCCTTTTTTATACTATTTTTTTAAGAAACACTCCTTTTAAAAGGATTGTTGATGTTTTTTAACATTTGTGAGACAATTTCTGAGGTCATTTTCCATGAATTCATTTGTGTCTCTGGCTAAATTTCACATTTTTACATGGTGTGTTTAGATAAAGTATTTGTTTTCAGCACAAGTATGTTGACGTGAGCAGAAAAAGACCACTCTTATCTTTTGATCACATTTACAAGGTTCCTTAGGAGATACACTGTGTTATTTCACAAAAGAACTATCATATCCTTAATTTTTAACGTTCCCTAATTCAGATGAAATATAGGGCCCATCCCAAAGTCTACTGTAAAGCTGTCGCGTAATCGTCTAGAGTACAAGTAGCTGCAAAAGAGTCACCCATGAACCTTCTGAAAGCTAAAATGAAAAACTGGATGGCCTACATTGTAGGCTGTATATAAAATAAAGATTATTAGAGTTTTACAATATTTCACATTTAAAGCAACAGTTCACCAAAAAATAAAAATTTGCTGAAAATGTACTCACCCTCAGGCCATCCAAGATTTAGATGAGTTTGCTGAAATTTAGCATTACATCAATTGCTCAACAATGGATTCTCTGCAGTGAATGGGTGCCGTCAGAATGCGAGTCCAAACAGCTGATAAAAACATCACAATAATCCACAAGTATTCCACTTGACTCACGAAGCGAAAAGCTGTGTGTTTGTAGTAAACAAATCCATCAAGACATTTTTAACTTCAAATCATTGCTTTCGGCTAAAATATAAGCACTCTATTCATAATATTGCTTTCTCCAGTGAAAAAAAAAAAAAAAGTCCTGTCTGAATCAGGAGAGAAATATGCACAGATCAAGCACTGTTTACAAGCGAAAACAGTAGTTCTAAACAATTAAGTCATATCGATTACTTGTGGATTGCGTGTGGATTATTGTGATGTTTTTATCAGCTGTTTGGACTCTCATTCTGACGGCACCCATTCACTGCAGAGGATCCATCGGTGAGCAAATTATGTCATTTCTCGAAATTTGTTCTGATGAAGAAAAACTCATCTACATCTTGGATGGCCTGAAGGTTAGTACATTTTCAGCATTTTTTTTTTCTGGGTGAACTATTCCTTTAATGTCATATGTTACATGGCATTCCTTTGTAATTGTTTGTGAAATGTACTAGCAATTTCTGAGTGAAAAAAGTATCAAATTAAATCCTATACCTTTTATTTTTTAGTCTATGGAGGCGTGGACTTCATGGACGCACGCGATTAAAGTCCATGAAACTGCAAATCCACATTTAGGGTGTTGTTTGAGAAATGGCAATTGTTAACACACTGTATGTGATATGATAGGTTGTGTTTATTTTAAAAGCAGGAACTGGCGTTCCTGAAGCTTTGCATCAGCTGCGACTACCCAAATTTGTGGCAGCCCGAGGCTTACGGTGCAGCCAGCCGTATCTTCCAGAACAGGCACTTTCCAAGCTCTCTTAACTGCGTCTGATTATTTTCCCACACCTTACAGGTTAAAACAAGTGGAACATTGACATGGACTGTATTTCATACCAATATCGACTTGCCTGCGAGTGTATTTATTTTGAAGGCCAGCATGCTCTGATTCAGGTGCTGAATTCCTGCCCTGAGCTGTCTGGCTTCTCCAGTCTGTATTTATTCACAGCCTGTCAATCAGTCTGGCAAGTGTTTGCCCCAAATACTGTTCTACCCCACTGAGTCCAAATACGCCAAGTGTGCTTGTTTTGGCGAGGCCATAAACGCACAGGAGACCTGTTTTGAGTATCCTTCAGGTAGAGGTGTTTTGTCACGAGTCACTGACTAGGCTCTCGAAGCAAATGCGATTTATCACACACTTCTCACTTTTGCATGGACTTCCTGTACACTTTTGCAGAGATCAATTTGAATGTAGTTATTTTGCCATTTTACAATGCAAATTTTTAACAGGGGGAGTTTAGCAACGCCAAATAAATTAAGTAAAATATTACATATCTCACTCATGTTATTTTGGATTAATTGTTAGTTGTTGTTTTTTTTTTATTTAAATTTTTATATTTAATATGGTAATAATTAAGCATCAAGGTACACTACCGTTCAAAAGTTTAGGGGCACTAAAAATGTAAATGTTTTTGAAATAAGTCTCCTATGCTCACCAAGGCTGCATTTATTTGACCAAATATACAGTAAAAACAGTAAGCGTGGCATATGATTAGAATTTAAAGTAACCGTTTTCTATTTTAATATATTTTAAAATGGAATTTATTCCTTGGATGGCAAAACTGAATTTTCAGCAGCCATCACTACTTCAGTGTCACAAGAGCCATCAGAAATCATTCTAATATTTTACTAATTTCTGATAATGTTTGGCCATCCAAGATTTATATGGGTTTGTTTCTTCAACAGAACAGATTTTGAGAAATTTTGCTTTACATAACTTGCTCACCAATGGTTCCTCTGCAGTGAATGGGTGCCGTCAGAATAAGAGTCGGCAGATAAAAACATCACAATAATCCACAAGTAATTTAAGTAATCCACAAGCTGCATGCTTGTAATAAACAATCCATTATTATGACATTTTTAACCATCTTATTGGTTAAAAACCAGCTATAATATGAGTCATCTAGTCTGAGTATGCTTTCTCCAGTCAAAAAGTTGTCTTGTCTGATTTAGGAGAGAAATATGCACAGATCAAGCACTATTTACATTGCTGTTTAACATTGCAAAACAGTTCTAAACAAATATGTTGGTGGATTTTGATGTGAGAGGAATTTTTCACTGGAGGAAGCATTATTATGGACTCTCATTTTGACGGCACCCATTCACTGCAGAGTATCCATTGGTGAGCAAGTTATGCAATGCTAAATTTCTACAAATCTGTTCCGATGAAAACAAACAAACAAACACATTAAAATGGTAGTAATCATAGTCTGAGTCAAAATTCCTTTAAGCATATGAAACTATTCCTTTAAGCATATGAAAATATAACATTCATTAAATTATCTCCTTTTGTGTTCTGAAGAACAGAGAGAAAGTCATACAGTTTGGAATGACAGAATTCTCATTTTTGGATGAACTATCCCTTTAAAGAATTTTGGTAGCCACAACGCACAGCAGAGTGACTATTCACAATACAACACGTGTCTCATATATTATATACTATAAAACATTGTTCATCACAAGCCATTTTCATAAAAAAAAATCTGAATTAAGACCCTGTGTTTTTATAACTGACAGCTTTCTAAATATGCTTTTCTATTTGACATAGAAAGTGCTGTTATTTCCTCTTGAGATTGGTATGCTAAACTGTAACAGGCACAATATTTGCAATTACACAAATGAGAAAATGGAGTGAGCCTCTTTATGTTACTGAATCCATAATTTTGAGCTACACGCTGAGCATACAACGCTAGTTATGGAAGTCCCATATTTATTCTATTACCGCAATGGTAGTATTTTGAGGCTTGAGAACCGCAAAGCTATTGCACTGCTGTATCGTGCGGCCCTAATTGCAGAAATAATTACACATGCAACATGATGCTAACCTATTTTTGACTGCCAAAGCAATGTGGTTTTCCTTACCTTTTGAAAGAAGTCCTCACCTCCGTTGACTCGCCCCTCCGTGGCAGCTGCGGAGAAGAATGGGACATTTAAGAAAAAACGTAACATCAGGAATCACTTATGCTGGCGTATTAACAAAATCGGCAATTCATATCAACACATTCTTCCATATGGCCTTGGCTGGAAAAATGTCTGCAATTTAGGCAGGACGCGGGTCATTTACCTGTCCATTTGGAGCAAGTCGCCTCTGTAGAATAATCAATGCATTACTACTTTTTAAAGCTTTATGCAGGATGGTAATAAACTTTGTGATGCATAATACAAAATTTATCTTTTTAATGTGCATGGTGTGGTATGTAAAGCTGTGGGTTCAATTTGAACCCCATCTAGGGGTTCCTATAGTTCTTCTTGAACATCAGGCTTTCCAGACTTGTTGTCAGCTTAACCACTTAGACATAAAATATTTAGTGAAGTACCCCCTGGGATGTTAATATTTCAATAATGTAATGTCACATTTGCATGTTCATGGTTCGCTAATGGTCACATGACATGCAAGTAATCTTTTTTTTTTTTTTTTAGCATTTTGATTGTTTTTATTTTCATTACAGTTAAAATATAAAAGTTATATTCTTAAATTTGTAACTTTCAAATATTCAAGCTTTTATTTTGGCAGAATACGGACTATATACTTATTTAATGAAATCACAGCCTTTGATTTGATCATCACACTAAGCTACATCACGATTATAGTTTCATTTCAATTATTGGTGCAGCCAAATGTATTTATTTTCATTTTATATTCAGTTTAATGATTAGCTTTTCATCAACTCATTTGCGAAACCCTGTTGTAGATCACGGCACTACCAACGCTAATTAATGAATTTGATTCCCAGACAACACTGTACAAGGTGTTCTGTATAAAAGTGTCCGCTAAATATGAAAATGCAAAATGTAACCCGCATCATACAAGGAAAGTGACATGCTTGCTTGGTTTTCCAATAACATATGATTTAAATTAATCAATAAAATACAGAGACATGACTTGTTGAGCAAATTTGGATGTTGTTTAAAAACTTCAAAACCACAAAATGCAGCTGTCGATAGACGTAAACCACTTTTTTTTTTTTTACTTCAGATTTCTCCAGATCAGGAAAATGACCTACATTGAGAGATGCAGGCATAGTCTTGTTGGGCCAAGCTTTAAAATATGTGTCTACTCTACTGTAATCCAGATGAATGCGACATGTTTATTTATATCCAATGAATTACAGGGGAATTTTTTATTTTTTTTACAGAGCAGATTGACTGAAAATTACTCAAACCACAGGCACCGGCTGAATCAGCCCTGCTTTACCGCTAAGACATTCTATTCAATGGAGGAACCTCAGGAAGCCCTAAGAACAAACTGAACTCTACAGAGTTAACTACATTCGGAGAGAAAACAGAATTACTCATTTTTCTGTGATTGGCCAAGAAACAAACCCAAACAGGATCTAATGGATTTATGAGACTGTGGAAAGACCTCAGAAAACTTTTCATAAACACCATAACCTTCTCAGAAAATTATGAACAGACTTTGACCATTTAACTCCACGTTGCTCAAAACATTTGATGTGTGGCCACCATGTACCAATGACAAGGGTGGTCTCCGCCTCACGCTCTTGGACACCCACAGATTGTTCTCTGACTGTCTGATATTGCACACGACACTGGAAAACACTTGTTAAAATCCAATCCAATCAGATTGCGCTCTGCAACTTTTCACATTACTGAAGCTCAAACAGTAGAGCATGGCGCTAACAATAGCAAAGTCATGGGTTCAAATCCCAGGAAATACAAGAAACTGTGAAATATATATCTTGAGTAAATAGTCTCATAAATTTAAGGTAGATGTATGTTTCAGGAGTTGGTTCACAGGTGTTTAATCGCAAAATCATATTTAAAATAGTGATACACCAACATTTTGGCAACAGAAAACTTCAGAACTTCAGAAAGAGCTTTATTGCCAAGTATGTTTGCACATACAAGGAATTTGTTATAGTGTCACAAGCTTCCAGTACACGGAGACAACAACAACACACAGATAATAAAAATGAGATGTGAATAAAATACACATGCATAAATATAAACCACAAAAAAAGAATAAATTGTATGTACAGGTGTGGTATAGATGGAATAGGAATAGAATAGCATAAAATAAGTTGTAGGGATGTACTAGGGTTTAGGGTGATAAATAATTATAAGGTTATTGCACATACTGTACTTTAATTGCACAATGGGAGAACATTAACTGTTCATGAGGTAGATTGCCTGGGGAAAGAAACTGTTCTTGTGCCTGGCTGTCCTGGTATTCGGTGCTCTGTAACGCCGACCAGATGGCAACAGTTCAAAAAGGAGATGAAAATGAAAATGAAACCGCAAAACACACACACACACACACACATATATAAATGACAAAAATATGTACACAAAATAAACAAGCAAAAAATATACAAGTAAACATATCAGCACTTCATCATGACCAAAAATGATGCTAGCAATTTGCAAAATTTGTTGCGCTAAAATATCGAGAAGAGACACAATGTTGAAGAACTTGACTAAGAACGGTTTAGTTTATCACCTGAGAACAGCATAAAGAGTTTAATTACTGATACCTTTATTTTCAGTTTTGGATTTTGGCTAAATGAAAACATTCATTTCAGTTTCTGTGCAAAAGTCATCTCAGTGCATCATTAGTTACAGGGTTGATATTATGAGCACTTAATCGTTGGTCTTGCTAAGGTTTCCCAGCTCTGTGGCATTTATTCTTTGAAAGATACAGAGTTGGTCAGATTGTCAGGTCTTGGCCAGAAGGTTTAGACTCCACTGACTTCCATAATATGGAGAACTGTTGAAACATTCTTCAAAATATCTTCTTTTAAGTTCTACGGATTACAGAACACTTTTAAAAATAACTGTTCTTTATTGCCATCTAAGGTTCCATCCTTTAACATCAATAGAACCTTTCAGGCTACGTTTACACTAGTGCGTTTTCGTTTTAAAACGCATAACTTTTGCTACGGTTACGCCTGTCATTTACACTACTCCGGTGCTTTCGACCCTCGAAAACGGAGACTTTCGAAAACGCTGCAGACCCCGTTTTAGTTCGAAAACTCTGGAGTTGAGTTTCAGTGTAAACGGACCAAAACGGAGTCTTTTGAAAACAATGGCGTGGCAGCCAACATTCGCTCTGCGTATCCTTGATGACTGTGTAAATAATAACATCATGCTCATTGTTGTACCTGCATGAAAGGTCATGTGACATGCGTTTTCGGTTGTGTAGTGCGGACGGAGATCGGTTCTGAAAACACAAGTGTAGACGAGGATCGTTTTCATTTTAAAACGAGAACACACTAGCGTAAACAGGGCCTCAGTTCCAGTAGATTATTAAAATGCTCTTCACGCTAAGAAAAAAATGTTGTTTTAAGAACTGTTCGCTAAAAGGTTCTTTGCGGAACCTAAAATGGTTCTTCTACGGCATCACTGTGAAACCCTCCTTTTGGAACCTTTATTTTTTTAGGAGTAAATAAAGAAAATCACACAGTTTTGGAACGACATGAGAGTGAGTAAATGATGACGGAATTTTCTTTTTTATGTGAACTATCCCTAACTATCCTTTCATCCTCACAATATTTTTATAACATATTTTACAGGATAAGCACCATTTGAAGCCAGTGTAAAATAGACAATAAATGTACACCTGTGACTGCACATCAGCTTAATTCTACATTACTGTGCCAAGGTATTAGTAATAAATATAAGTATTTACTGAACACTGGTGTAATTTATTCTATAGCTGTCGTTGCCATTTTATAAAAGCAAATAAGCCACACAGGCAGTGTGTTACTGTGATTTTACCACACATAACATAAGGGGCTTTCAGGCACTCTTGTGGATTATTGTAGTTTGCCCACAGAAAGGTACATTTAACATATTTTTCATTATAACTACTCCTGGGAGGTCAGGCAACTGCTCTTCACTGTTCTTCACGCCAACTTCTGTTTAATAGCTTCAAAGACAGATATCTTTTTGTAGTTGACATGATTTTTACTTGGCATTTAGTATCTTAGTGCTTAGCACAGCGTGCCAACAGAAGCCACAGCCTTATGGAATATAAGAATAAATCAACAAAATGCTCAGCTCCACAGACAAGCTGAGCATTTTCAAGGCTTTGTCCATCATCACATATAGTGAATTAAAAAATATATATCTATGAATTGCTGGCGCAGGTAAAACATTCATTCTTATCCAAGATGGGCTGTGTTTCCCAAAGCAGATTAGTGACCCAAATGTCTTCTTTGTGACTAGATTTCTTCCCTTCAGAGCAAAGTGCAAATTTAAAGAGTATAGCGCTGCCAACATGTTAGTGGTTAACCTCACTGTAAACAAAGAAGCCCACCAGGTTCCTGAGTCTGGATAGGCTACACCGGTATAAGAGCAGGCTTTTAGAAATGGGTTCTTTCTTTACAGAGAACGTAATCTTCATGTAATATCTCACACCATTATGGGAAAGCTAAACAGCAGTCATTTTGGTTGATTTGCTCCACTTATGTCAGCTTATATTAGGGTGTGTTACTATACCTGGCAGTGCATCTAGAAACAGAATAATTCCAGTAAATAAATGTATATAAATGACGTTTACTTACTGTTGATACATATTAAATTTCTACTTATAGGATGAATCTGTAATCGCAGAGGCTCTGTAATAATATTTTGATTCAATGTATTATAGGGATGCACTGATGTTAATGATGAGGCAATAATTAGTTTCATTTTATGGCCGATAACATTCATTTTCATAATCATTTTAAATACTACAAGAGAAGTTAGGAACCACAACATTATAATGCAGAGAATGAAAACCTGAAATAAAAAAAAAACGCTTCACAAGATGTTAACTGATGGATTGGAGTGGTGTGGATTGCTTGTGGATTATTGTGATGTTTTTATCAGCTGTTTGGACTCTCATTCTGACGGCACCCATTCACTGCAGACCATCCATTGGTGAGCAAGTGATGGAATGCCAAATTTAACCAAATCTGTTCTGATGAATAAACAAATTAATCTATATCTTGAAATGCCTGAGGGTGAGTACATTTTCAGCAAATGTTCATTTTTGGGTGAACTTCTTTTAACAATGAGCCAATAAAAATGTCCTTTTTTATAATATACTCTCCACATACATCATTTCTTATCATTTATCATGTCGATTTTCAGGAGAGCTACTGTCATTAATTAAGATGAATGGGAATCCTAATGGTATAATATACCTCCTTGCTAAGATCAGTGGTAGTATTTTAGTATTTTAGTTTATATTGTAGTATGCAAGTGTAAAGCTTCTGTCTCAAGTAGATTCTTAAATGGAAAAATATTGCTGTTTATATCCTGCTCTTTCACAACTGTTAACATTATTACAAATTATTAACGCTTCTGATCTTACTCAAGGCACTGGAATTAATGGTCAAAGTCTTGGCCTGCAAAAACAAGGGTTATAAGTTCAATTACAGGTGGGAGTTACCCATGAACTGAGAATTAATGAGATCCCATTCAGTTCTTTAAGAATTCTGGCACTTGACACAAGGTTGCTTCAGAGGGACTCTATCTTTTATTTGTGCACTTTAAATTGCTTATGATGGAAAGCGTATCTATTAAATATGTCATTACACTGGTTCAATGGACCTCTGTGGGAACAATGGGCCGCTGTTGCCTGGAAACTACCAAACAATCGCACAGATGTGTGATGCTGCCGGGTCCAAGGCTCCAACTAGATTTGCTGACCTCAGAATTGTTGGCTACGATAAAATGATCTTTCAAACTGATGTCATGGAAATGTTGCATAATGCAAACAGCAGAATACTGATAGGCTGATGGTTTTTGAATGCATAAACAGTGGCAAGTTAAACATCACATATTACAAACATTTTAAAGCCTCTAGAGACCGCGCATTACATTGTGTCAGGAACCCTGAGCACATGAGGTTTGTGACATTCAATGATGTACAGTGACATAACTTGCACAATAACATCTAGCAATGCACAGATGAATAAACAATAAAATAATTTGGCTTCCCATTAGAGATGCACCGATTGAAATTTTCTTGGCCGATTCTGATTTCCGATTTTTTTGTTAATGTGATTTGCCGATACCGATTTTTGCCGATTCCGATTTTCTTTCTAAGAACTATAATTGACAGCATATACAAACAAAAATCTACTTTTCTTCAACGCAAAGTTTTATTTTCATAAAAAAAAACAAGAAAAAAGTCAGTAATAAAATAAGAACAAATAACAACCCATAGATGCAGGAGAAAATATCAGATCCTGCAATTATTGGTGCTCCATCAAATGAAATAAAATATACTTGAGTCCAAGATTCCCAATTCATGCCACTTGCTTGATTAATATTAATAATAATAATAATAAAATACAAAATAAACAAATAAATAATAATAAATAAATAAATACAAATAATTTAAAAAGAGATTAAAAAACTATAATATTTGAATACACCCCTTCTAAGACTACTTAAAAATTCTGAAGTAAAATCCATTTAGATTTTTCGTGTGGCTTCATTTTTGACATTACCATATGACCATTTACAAATTACTACAATTTACAGTATTTTTATTTTTAAATATAATATTATATTATTGGGTTTTCAGATATCTGGTGGAATAACTCCTCAAAATATTCATGATTAGTACAAATACTTTCAACTATTAAATACAACTGAATTTCTTTTTGAAAATAATTAAAAACACTTTTTTTTACATAGACACACTTATGACATTCAGTCAGGGTGCAAGGACAATACTGTATTTTATCCCTTTTAATTGATTACGCCACTTGACATTTTTAGAGTAATTGGGCCTTATTTATGTTAACCAGCAAACTTGAAGTAATAATGAGCAGAAATTAGTTCTGCTCATGTTGCATGAGCAAGACACTATAAATAAAACCTATTATTAAAAATTAAATAAACATGTCCCCCAAAAAAGTATGAAATCAACATGAATAGACTACCATGATTACCCTTCCATGAACTTGGCCAGCACATACAGAGTTTTACAAGATTTTTCCTTTGATTATATCGGACATCCTTTGTCTCTGACCCATAAAGAGAGTTAATGGAAACCATTAAAAATGATAAACAAAGCTTGCAGTTTGTCTGCAGATTGTGGCACATGGTTCACATGTCCCAGCTGAGTGTGAGTCAGTCTGGAAGAATGCACGCTTTCTTCAGATTATCTGTGGATGGAGGGTACATACCATCAACGTACGCACTATCCACCAAAAGCTGGACTCAGCAGGGTATTGAGAAACCATTATCGGCAGCTGCCTTTCTTGGCTCTGTTTACTGGGATAAGCATCCGTCAACAGAAGTGTTCTTCTATTTAAAAACACACGTACTGTAGATTACCTGCTATGGGGTCATATAATAATAAATAAATTTAAGTTTAAAATGCACACGTATAATGCAATGTTTACAATTCGCCTATTTTCTAAGGTTTTTTCCCGTTTACACGACAACGTTTTCAGCCAAAAGCGGGAAACTTTTGATGCGTTTTGCCTGTTCGTTTACACGACAACGGCGTTTTGGGGACTGAAAATATTTTTGAAAACGGGTTTCAAAGTGCAAGTTTTTGAAAACGCCACCGTTGTCGTTTTCGTGTAAACACCCAATATGGGAATCTTTGAAAACGGTGACGTCATGCGCGTGTGTAGTACGTGTTAGGCATGTAGACATGTCGATTTTAAAGGCGAGCGCGTACAAACATACACAACAATGGCGGAGTACATGGTACTGTTGTTGCTGCTCAAGAGTTTGCTAACGCTTTTTCAGCAAAGTGTGGATTTACTTCACCAATATTACAACCAAAAGCGGAGACACATCATATACAACATATAATCGTCACTTCCCTACAGGTACTGTTTACTAACAAGGTGACAGCGCCAACTACTGGCCTGGCATACATAATACAGCGTTTTTGGCCGTCGTGGATATGTGTAAACGCGAATCGTTTTGAAAACGTTGTCGTGTATACATGAAACTTTTTAAAAACGAAAGGGAAAAACTTTTCTGTTTTTGACTACATCGTTGTCGTGTAAACGCAGCATAAATGCATGTTTTAGATCTTACTGTGAAGGATTCATCTACTCTTACAAAAATTAACCATGGTTTTACGACAAATAAAACAAAAAAACCATGGTTACTATAGTTAAGCCATGGTAACCACAAATTTACCATGGTTTTGCTACACTAACCATAGTTTAACCATGGTATTTGTAGTAAAAATATGGTTATACTAATGGTAATCAATATGCCAAAAAAACATGGTTACTATAAATACAACCATGGTTAATTTTCGTAATGGTATGCATATGTGTCATTTAGACAACCTATTTAATAAATAAATACAGTAAATAACACATCTTTACAACAGACTCCTTTCCAGTGATGTATGCAGGACTCCAATCATTTCCTCTGCTTAAACTCCACGCCTTTCTTATAATTGACTGCAAGCTCGCATTTAGATCGACCTCCATCCAATCAACAACTGATGGATAGAAAGTCCCCACCCTATATATATATTTTTTTATTTGACAATCAGATTCACTAAGATGTACGTCAAAATATATCTGTCGTAGGGGTGTGCGATATCATGATTTTTGATTGTGGACGATTAAAATGTCTCCACTGTCTGCTTTTGAAGACATATTGTAGTGCTACAGCACACATTCTATAATTTGCAGTTCTTGCATCTCAGTCTCAATATACTGTACAATGCGACATACACTCACATCAAATGTTAACTTAGTGTTACACTCTCGGGACACTCCACTTCGCAACCACAAAAGTACATTATTTGTGTGTATTTATATGTGCTTTAAAGCCTTGTTGGTTACATGCGCTTTTTCTGAGCGTGTACACTTGAAGCTCGCGCACACTAAAAAGTCTCTCAAACACCATCTGATTACTGGACTAAGTTATCTTTCACGTCTGATACTGTCAAAAACACACAAGGTTTACATATAAACACAGTTGTTATGTCTAAAGTGAAAGTAAAGAGAAAAACGGATGCGTGCAGCTCTTAAAGTGGCAGCAGACTAATAGTCCTAAACATGCTGCCGCTTGTCATTAAAGGGATAGTTCACCCAAAAATGAAAATTCTATCATTATTTACTCACTCTCATGTTGTCCCAAACCTGTATTAATTGATTTCTTGTGCTGAACACAAAAGAAGATATTTTGAAGAATGTGGGTAATGAAAAGTTGCTGGTCTCCACTGACTTTGATAGTAGGGAAACTGTTTGGTCACCCACATTCTTCAAAATAATTTATGTTCAACAGAAGAAAGAAACTCATTCAGGTTTAAAACAACTTAAGTTATGTCTAAAGTGTAAGTAAATTATGACAGAATTTTCCATTTTGGGTGAACTATCCAATTAATGTTAATAAAACAACAAAACACAAAAAAATCACTCTGCTCTTGACTGAAGAACATTAATACAGTTGCTTTAAGAATCAATCCATAGTTTATACAGTGAAGTGTATATAGTGTTTTATTTTTATATTTGTTCATTCAATTTATTGAATGCTACTGCCAAATACACCTACTGTACCTGAAAAATAAAGCACTGTTTGTTTTATTTGTATATTATGTGTATTTGTAATGTGTATCTTTGTTCTTAATTTTTTAATAACAAAGATAAAATAATGCCCACTTTGGCCTACATATCTGCCATTCTTTTTAATTTCGTTACCTTGTAAGGCTTTGTTTTTAAAATTAGTCTGGATGTGATAACTTGCAAAATAGTAAAACTAACTGAAAAAGAATCGTGATATGATATCTATGCCATATCGCCCACCCCTAATCTGTCAGTACTAGGGATGTAATTATTAACCGCGAGCCGGTCGAAATTCGTGACGAAAAAAGTGACAATTCAAATTGGTTGAGATGCCAAATAAATTGCGATACAATTGGAGTAGGAGTTTATATGAATGTATCTCTGAGGTGAACTGACTGTCTTTAGAAAAGTTTACGTCATATTTTCTTTTGATCTTGCCTCTGAACAATGCATATTAAAGTAGCGTTCATAAGCGCGGCTCTGCTTTGTTTACAGCGGTAACCAAGGAAATACTGTATTATTGCTGTTCATAAGCGCCACCTGCTGTCAGAGAGTGAATCTGCGTCTCATTCAGCTCATCTGCTGTTTCGTGCAGATATGTTTTATGTAGTATAGTTTCACAAAACTAAAGTCCGACCATTCTGTTTTTGCTTCAAATTTCAAAATTATACAGTTTAATTTAGATGAAAAACTAAACATGCTGCATGCATGCTGCATCTTTGTTTGGATCGTTATTAAAATCCAGTGGTTGTCTCTCATTTTAAATGGAAAAAGCACAGACAAAGCCTTAGTTTGTTCATATTAAGAGATTTCTTTTATTTGTGTAACTTGTTTGATTTGGGGTTTGTTTTAAAATTTCAATTTAGTTTTGTTATATTTCAATTTCACAAAGAAACGTGCAGCAATAGCCAAATAAAACGCCTTTTAATTTAATGTATGTCTTAAATCTCATTTTGTAAAAAAAAAAAAAAAAATCGTGAGAAAATAGAATCCTGAAAAATCGTGAATCGAATCGAATCGTGAGTTGAGTGAATCGTTACATCCCTTGTCGGTACTTCTGTTATGTTGCAACTTTATTGTCAAGTGGCATAACAATTACTTTCAAAAACATTTTCTTTTTCTTTTTATTCACAAATATCAAGATTTGTATTATCATTCCTTGGTTACTCCATTTGATGTTTGATAATCTAAACATAACTTGCCATTCCATAAAGGGGGGGGGGGGGGAACTTTACAAGATTTTCCATCAAGACCCGTTTAAAAAAGTATGCTTCCAAAGAATCTTGGAATGACTTACCTTCACATTTCTCCAGGATCTGAACCGTTTCTCCAAGCTCTAGAGTCAGACCATGTAACACTGATCCGCGGAAACCACAGACCACTGAGAAAAGAAAAAAGAGAAGAGAAAAACGAGTTAGATGCTTATTGAAAACGTCCAGAGACAATTCATTGTAAATAAAACCACAAAAGTAATTTCTGCGCAACCACCCTCCTGAACAGAATTCACAAACACTCCCCCTGTCTGCCACTGGTCAGAAAGCCCCGCCCCCAACTCATGCTATTGGTTGAGTCAGGCTGGTCATACTACTAAAAAAAAAACAGAGCAATGTGTTTAAAGAACCACTATGGAAGCCTGTTTCCACCACTGAATAAAAATTTAAAAAACATTATTGCGACTTTTTATCTCACAATTCTGACTTTTTTTTTTTCACAGAATTGTGAGATATAAACTCGCAATAGCGAGATATAAAGTCAGAATTGCGAGATATAAACTCACAATTGCGAGATATAAACTCATAATTCTGACTTTTTTCTCAGAATTGCTTGATATAAACTCACAATTGCGAGATAAAAACTCTTTTTTTTCTCAAAATTGTGTGTTTATATCTCACAATTCTGACTTTATAAATCGCAATTGCGTGTTTATATCACGCAATTATGAGAAAATAAGTCAGAATTGTGAGATAAAAAGTAACAATTTCCTTTTTTATTTGCGGAAACGGGGTTCCATATAGGACAGTACTATAGTTTTAAAGAATTTCAGATATTTTTTTTTCTACATTTTGATTGCACAATGACCTACACATTACTGTGATGCTAAATAAACTGAATTGAAATATGACAAAACAAATAATAAAATCTATATGAGTTTGAATATAGAAACTAAAAATATCTCTCACTGCATAAACACATAAACATACTGCATGTGTAATGTATTTCTGAACAACTTCTGGACCAAAAGAAAGTGCCATGTCATTGACTCCGCAGGCAGCTTAAGCCAATATCTGGGAAGCCACAGCCAGTAGGCATGCAGAAATCCTGGAATCCTGGGAAATAATCCATCCTATAACGGATTTTTAAGCACAATAATGCCAATGACATTACACATTCTGCCGGGAAACTCTTGGGTGGATTCTACAAAATTGTTTTAAATGAACGGAGAGGATCACCTAAACACAAACTGTGAAATGTAATTACTGATTATTTTTGTATATAATGTCAATCAATGCCAGTGCATAAAATACATTTTTTTTGTCTCTTCAACATAACAGGATTGCCAATAAACAAAATGTGACAAGCCAAGATGTATCACATTTACAGGTTTGACTGCTTTGAAAAACAACCATTTGGTTTTCAACTCAGATGAGTTGAGTTAGTAGCTGTAGTGTAATGGCTCGTTATTTTCCTTGTAATAACAAAGTCTCTGGTCCACGCCAGCATTTTTTAAAAACAGAGACTTTCCAACAGCTGCAGTGAATTATGCGCTGAGCACTGGGACTCTTCCGCCCACCACCTCTCAAGGGTCTCTAAGACCCGAACAACACAAGCCAGGGTTTCCTGAATGGTCCCAATATACTTCATTCAACCACCTTTTACAGACTGATTTCCATTCTTTCCAACATTTATTGGCCTTTTGCATTGTATTAGGCTTACTACGTGCCAACTGAGTTGCTTTGTCTGTTAAATGTGCTTAAAATGCCATATCACTATGAACTCAAGATCGAGGCCACAAGCGATTCACCTCAGCAGTAGTTCTTGAGGAAAATGCCACGTTTACCCTCTAAAAGCTACAAAGAAAAGTTTCCCTAGGCCTTCATCCAGAGGACAGTTAGCCCCAAGCACATTCCTCAGCGGACTCACTTCCTGTCTCTATACTTTCATCCAACAGACAACAAAAAGATAAACTTTTAAACCAGGCTTTGGCCAAGCACGCGCACAAACATACCCAGAACACAGTCAGCCAAAGTACACTTTACACACAAGCAGTTTCAGAATGTACTCTTTGCATTTCCATAAATAGAAGGCTATTTTTGTGTCTCAGTTTACTAGGAATTTAGTAAGAAAGGATACATAGTAAATAAATGATCGTCAAAGTCTTTCAAATGAAAAAAATGAAGCCAAACCAAAAAGCTAATGTGTTGGTGAAACAAACTTTCACCTAAAATTTCCACATTCTAAACACGCTATAAAAACTGAAGCGTTTTACAAAATCACCAGGCAGCAACACTGTTTTATTTGGGCTCCACAGAATGGATCAATCCCATCTGTGATAAGAGTTATGCTTGTTAAACAAGGCATTTGATCCCTTCCTGTTTGGGCTCTCTAACAGACTGCTAGTTCACTTCGGTGCCCGACTCTGACTTAGCGGATCAAAAATGTTGATCCTCTATGAGCTGTCATGTAAACTTGTACGGGAATTTCTTTTGCAAATCTCTAGCCAAGATGTGGGAAGAGAAACCGTTTCCGTCTTATCTAAGACGCAATGCAAAACAATCTGGGCTTTGGAAAATTGGAAAAACCCAAAGCCCTTGATGTAGATTGGACACAGAGAACTACTTAATTGTGCAAACACTATCTAGAAAGTCAAGAAATTGTAATAAACAATCATCTCCAAAATACGGAGTCAGTGACTGCTAGACACCACTGCATTCCTACAGTACAGTTGGAACAATTGGGTTGACTGCTCCAACTCTGAATCCATCTCGCTTGTTTCCATGAGTCTTTGCCATTTGGTCTCAGAGCAAATAAAGCAGGATATGTTACAAGAATCAGCTTAAAAAATCTTGATACATGAAGAGGAAATTATTTCAGTTGTATAGCTACTATTTATGTTTACCAAGGACTAACTGATTTAAATATTATTAACATTTATGCCTCTGTATGAAAATCTAGTGGGTTGCCATTCTCTCTACTATACAAGTGACCGTTTAAGGCAGCATCCTAACTGGAAGGAACCTCATAAGTTTCTGACTTGACCACTACATTGCCACAATTGATTCCGAAAGAGTTTGACATTAGCATGTTGCTAAGATAATGATGTAATGCTCTAATAATCATCAAGATACATCGTAGACACTTTTAGGTAAATTAATTGTAAGAATTTTCTTGCCTCATCAGCCAACAGAAACTATCTAAAATGCAACATATTTATTATGGATGCACCAATTCTAACATTCTGTCCCATAGCAATACATTGATAATTATTTTCAGGTTATAGCCGACAAGTGATATTAAATTTCAATACTATTTTGTCTAAAAAAAAACAACTCTAAACACTAAAAATGATTTATTTAAATGCAAGTTCATTTAGGAATCACCACATATTTATATTCATTTTGATTACATTTAACAGTGTTATTAAATGATTAGTGTTTAATGATTAACTTGTGAGCTTTAGAAGGTAATTGAAATGTAAAACATTGAGAAATGAGCATGCACAATTAAATATTGAATGTAAAAATTGTAAATATATATATATATATATATATATATAAACGTAAACGTACGATTAAACAGACTGCTCACAATTCATCTTGGTATGAACACATTCCTTCTCAACATAATCTACACAAATGTAATCATTAATGCACATCTGGAACAGAAAACAAATTCAGACCTCCTTTATGTGATTCATTACTGATTCTCGAGAATTCCAGAATGACAGTGAGCCATTCATCCACATGAGCCAGCTAAAATAGTTATAAAATGAAATGATTAATAGGTCTTCCTATCCTAGAGATATAATAAGCTTCAGAAAAGCGGTCTTGAATGTTGCTTAACTCTTCTCATTATATCTGATGGACTAAGTGCTTTTGGAGCGAACACCTGCGATGTTAACATTTCTGAAAACAAGCAGAGATGAGCAGTTCACAGCTATTAAATGTGAAGATTGAACCAGGAACTTTCAAATATGTGAAAATTGGTCTTATTAACAACTTTTGAGTCCTTCTTCAACAAAAAGACACTAAATCTTGTAACAGCTGCCAATGAAGTATGCATCCTTTGATAAAGTGGTACAATCTGACATACCAGAATGTCTATTCGAAGAATAACAAAAACATCTTTTTTTTTCTTTCTTACAATAAAAGTGCTTTCTACTTCTATGGATCTCAGAATGGTTGTTTTGGATATGTCCCTTCATGGTCCCTTCATGTTTGTACTCTAGTTGATGCGATTTCAAGTTTTCCTTTCTCTTTGGAGTGTTACAAGGTGATTGTGCATAGATAAGATCCCTGAAGTTGCAAAGACTAAAGTCTCAAAACCAAAGAGATATTCTTTATCAAAGTTAAGACTCTGCCACACCCCCCTAAAACGGCTCGTTCTAACACGCCCCCACATATCTACCTCACTATGTGGAAATATTTGCGTAATGCCGCCCAAATGTTCACGCAAAGAAAGAAGGCGTGGTTTCAGTAACCGCAGTTAGTGTTGAAGCAGCCATGTCAGGGAGACGCTGTGTGTTTCTAGGCAAAAGCAAAAGCACTTTATTTGGCCTTCCAGAAGTAGATGCATTTAGGAATCACATTTATTTTGAAAGCTGAAGCTCGTGATTATGGTAAGGGGCGTTACATTTCCGAGAATTGAGTAATGCTGAATTCCTATCATTTGGTTTGGCAAATAAATCTCATAATATACACAAGCTTCTCTGTGCATCTTCTAGGAAAATCCCAATCCTAATAGCATTCCTTCAGCAAGCAGGTTGATCAAATACACTCTAAAACCCTGTGAGGAGATGCTGAATGACCTCAGCAGGAAGGATTGCTGCGGTTAACTGAACTTACGAGACTTTGTGAGTGTAGGATGATGATGATGTCCCTTTCTGAACTCATTCAGAAACATGAAACAACATGGAAAGCATGCCCCGACATGGACGAAGTATTACAGCAGACAGCTTCAAAGAGTTTACCATCCATACAGAGCCGGGGAATGAGAAGCCCCTGTCGATTTCTATCAACTGCTTGATAAATCCACTAATTGAAAAACAAAACAACTATAGATTAAAGGAAAAAGTGGCATTTATAAATGATATAAGTGTCTCTACTTAAACCAATACAACATTTCTGTGCTCTAGTTAGTAAAAGCCACATGCAATCAGAATCGTAAGACAAAAACGTGACAATTCATCGTCCAAAAATTTTATTTACTCTCATCCTCCACTTTTCTGATGCAGTTGACCACACTGTCATTTGTTTTAAAGGGGTCATATGATGCTTTTTTAAATATCATTATTTTGTGTATTTGGTGTAACAGAATATGTTGACATGCTTTAATGTTCAAAAAACACATTATTTTTCAAATACTGTACATTATTGTAGGTCCTCTATGCCCCGCCTCTCTCAAACGCTTCGTTTTCTACAAAGTCCCTCCTTCCGACAAGCGCAGTCTGCTCTGATTGGCCAGCTGACCCAGTGCATTGTGATTGGCCGAACACCACAAGCAC
>NW_015505400.1:950081-968630 GCF_001515645.1 Sinocyclocheilus grahami | reverse complement strand
AGCTGGCCAATCAGAGCAGACTGCGCTTGTCGGAAGGAGGGACTTTGTAGAAAATGAAGCGTTTGAGAGAGGCGGGGCATAGAGGACCTACAATAATGTACAGTATTTGAAAAATAATGTGTTTATTTAACATTAAAGCATGTCAACATATTCTGTTACACCAAATACACAAAATAATGATCTTTAAAAAAGCATCATATGACCCCTTTAAATCGAATTGAGTAATGCTGAATTCCTATCATTTGGTTTGGCAAATAAATCTCATAATATACACAAGCTTCTCTGTGCATCTTCTAGGAAAATACCAATTCTCTGTGCATCTTCTAGGAAAATCCCAATCCTAATAGCATTCCTTCAGCAAGCAGGTTGATCAAATACACTCTAAAACCCTGTGAGGAGATGCTGAATGACCTCAGCAGGAAGGATTGCTGCGGTTAACTGAACTTACGAGACTTTGCGAGTGTAGGATGATGATGATGTCCCTTTCTGAACTCATTCAGAAACATGAAACAACATGGAAAGCATGACCCGACATGGACGAAGTATTACAGCAGAGAGCTTCAAAGAGTTTACCATCCATACAGAGCCGGGGAATGAGAAGCCCCTGTCGATTTCTATCAACTGCTTGATAAATCCACTAATTGAAAAACAAAACAACTATAGATTAAAGGAAAAAGTGGCATTTATAAATGATATAAGTGTCTCTACTTAAACCAATACAACATTTCTGTGCTCTAGTTAGTAAAAGCCACATGCAATCAGAATTGTAAGACAAAAACGTGACAATTTGCTGTTCTGTTGTAAGTGATCTTAAAGATTCCTAAATGCATCTACTTTCGGAAGGCCAAATAAAGTGCTTTTGCTTTCGCACTGAAACACACAGCGTCTCCCTGACATGCTGCTTCAACACTAACTGCGGTTACTGAAACCACGCCTTCTTTCTTTGCGTGCACATTTGGGCACATTATGCAAATATTTCCACATAGTGAGGTAGATATGTGGGGGCGTGGCAGAGTCTTAACTTTGATAAAGAATATCTCTTTGGTTTTGAGACTTTAGTCTTTGCAACTTCAGGGATCTTATCTATTCACAAACAGCTTGTAACACTCCAAAGAGAAAGGAAAACTTGAAATCGCATCATATGACCCCTTTAAAATTGAGAAAAACACAACATTCAAAACCAATGTCAGAAGCAGAAAAGCGTTAACACTGCCCCCTATTGGTTGAGTTGTTCACTGCACACACAGTTCATGTCCTGTGAAAGAATATAGGCTACAGTAGCCTACAGTCCTCTTTCTTACATCGAAAAAAATTGGGATTTTACACTAAACACCTAAATATCAGAATATCATAAGAAAAAAACACATAGATCAGTCCTTAAAATATGTATAAATGACATATAGTTATGTCTAATTTCAAACTATAGCTACTACAAACAATTTGAAAAAACTACTGGTTTTTCTTAGTCTGGAATGATTTCTTAGCTAGATTATTTTTTCTAAGATTTTCATTATACTATTTATTTAAACTTATGTTTCTGAAAACAAAATGGGCATGGAAGCAATAATTATACACAAGAGTTGAACAAAGGAGAAGAGAAACATAAATGGCATAAATTTATGAAAAAAAAAAAGATAAATTGTTCAGTTAAGCAAAACAATTCTTAACAGCAATTGTGCATTTTGAGTAGTAAGTAAGTAAGTAGTTTTACTTGCAGAGTGTTGGTTTATAACTCTTTAAACTCTCTAAAAATTGACAATTGTTGTCATTGAAACAACAGTTTTACCTAATAACATGATCTCCAGTTTTTTCCGGTCCACTCGGAACCTCTCCTCGGTCCACTCGGGGTCCGGAGGTGCAGTGGGTCCGCTGGAGTCATCCTCAGACACGGGCAGAGGGGAATCGGCGCTGCGCTCGCTGTTGGAGCCCGGATCAGACTGCTGTAAGTATCCGCTTAAGGGTTCACACTATTGAACAAAGGAGAAGAGAAACATAAATGGCATAAATTTATGAAAAAAAAAAGATAAATTGTTCAGTTAAGCAAAACAATTCTTAACAGCAATTGTGCATTTTGAGTAGTAAGTAAGTAAGTAGTTTTACTTGCAGAGTGTTGGTTTATAACTCTTTAAACTCTCTAAAAATTGACAATTGTTGTCATTGAAACAACAGTTTTACCTAATAACATGATCTCCAGTTTTTTCCGGTCCACTCGGAACCTCTCCTCGGTCCACTCGGGGTCCGGAGGTGCAGTGGGTCCGCTGGAGTCATCCTCAGACACGGGCAGAGGGGAATCGGCGCTGCGCTCGCTGTTGGAGCCCGGATCAGACTGCTGTAAGTATCCGCTTAAGGGTTCACACTGAGCGGCCATGACTTTCATAGAGCACCGCTGACTCTCCGCAGCCTTCAGATCAGATCATTCCCGCGGAGAGTGAGCTCCATTCATCGCGGCCGCGGGCTCTGTGTGACTTACATTGACCGGAGGAGTATAAAGTGAGGGCAGGCAAAAGCAGAGCGCCGCCCTTTGTTCAATATGAGCCAGAGCAAGGGTGGATGGAAGGGGTCTGTCACAAAACTTAGTGAGCTGCTACTAGACAACATTTTTGGCCCGATAGGAGTCAGCTGAGCCGAATATGATTCCGCAAAATGCGGTCTAGTAAGCAGCTCACGTTTAGAGTTTAGAGACACAGCCAGTGTGTTTACAAATGTTTACTTTATTACTGCATGCTATGTTTAACAAAATATGTATAGATAGATAGATTTATTCATAACACCAGTTGCATTATGATTTGTTTTGCACTTCTCGGTCACCGTAGTGTTCAGCAGCAGCGTCTCAACTAATAGCGAAAGCAAGTTCATCATCATCAAGAACAGCGCCGTTATTAGTGAGAAATGTCACGAAGCTTTTAAGTTATGCTCAACTATTTTACTGATTGCGTTTCTGTGCGCGTGTATGTTTCCGTGTGTGGGTGTGTGTGTGTGTGTGTGTGTGTGTTTGCCATGGGTTTCCCTGAAAAGAATTGCACACCTTAGAACAGAGGTGTCAAACTCTATTCCTGGGGGGCCGGAGCCCTGCAGAGTTTTGCTCCAACACACATACAGTTTAATATTACGACAATTATGATGCCATATAAGACTACAATGTATACAAATAAATATATTTATATTTTTACAATAAAAATGCTATAAATTATTATTATATAAAGTATTAATTGTTTATTAATGTGATAAAATAACAGTGTATAAAACAATGCAATATAATATAAATACTGTAACACAATAAGTAATATAGTAGTAATAAAATAGTTTACAGTTTAATAGTAAGACAATTATGACAATATAAGACCATATGAGATAAATATAGACTAATAACATATTTTACAATATGCATTAAAATATATTATTCATTAATGTGATAAAATAACAACATTACAGAATAATATAATATCATATAATTTCTTCTGTGACTTGTGATTCTTTGGTAAATCCGGATCACGTGACCCACGATGCTTCTGCAAGGAGGATGTAGCTGTCGGCTGGACGAATTTAACAGATATGATTTAAGGTGTTCACACCAATTTCAAGTACGTACGGTCTTTAATTTCACTTGTATGTATTCAGTACAGCGGTATTTCCGTCATCATTCCACGCATTTCCAAATCCGCTGGTGCAAATGGCATAAACTGGTATTAAAGGCTTTGTTTTGATAGCTTAGGTTGCTAACAAAATGGAGGCGCGCGCTTCTTGAATTGCAATCTCTTGTGTTTGAATGAACGTTTGTTTTATATACCACCCATAACTCTCCGAGGCTCTTTTTACCATTGTATCACTCTGAGAAATCACGTTTGACGCCCACAACAAATGTCTATGAAGGCATCTCACTAGGGTTGTGGGTTTCAGTAAGTGTGTCTGGGTTTTAGCAGGATGTCTGAACACGGAGATGGAGATGGAGATGGAGATGCAGAAGCGAGTGTTTCTGCCACTTTCAGACCATCATATGCTCTGGGTCGAGGACTGCCAGGCCGAATATCACTGAATCCACCTCCACCAGGCAGACTGACTTCTCTGCGCTCCAGAGATCTGACTCTGGGTGGCTATAAAAAGGTTTCACCTTCTAATGTCAACGGTTCAATATCAAATGCTTTGTTTAAAACACAAAAATATGAATAAAGTCAGTGTTATATTCACAATACACATTGTTTTAAAGGGGTCATATGATGCTTTTTTTTTTAAGATCATTATTTTGTGTATTTGGTGTAACAGAATATGTTGACATGCTTTAATGTTCAAAAAACACATTATTTTTCAAATACTGTACATTATTGTAGGTCCTCTATGCCCCGCCTCTCTCAAACGCTTCATTTTCTACAAAGTCCCTCCTTCTGACAAGCGCAGTCTGCTCTGATTGGCCAGCTGACCCAGTGCATTGTGATTGGCCGAACACCGTAAGCGCTCGTCGCAAATGTAACGCCCTTTACCATAATCGCGAGCTTCATCTTTCAAAATAGCTACTGTCAGCATATACATTTTTGCCTAGCTACATACAATACACTCTCGTAAAGCAGCAATATTGTAATATTTAGCAAATCGCAACTGCTTCGTTGTTTATATTGTCACAAAATGTAAGCTTTTTTTTTTTTATCACACAACTCTATATATGAAGTTGGATATATTAGTATATCCAACTTTATTTGCAAACAGTATACTCGCATAACAATATATAAATTAAAGCAAATCTCAACTGCTTGATGTTTATATCAAATGTAAACTACATTACTGCTCATCAATCTGATCGGCAAAATGCGACTATAAGGCATGAAGATATGTGCATTGTGAAAAGTGCTATAGAAATAAATAAATTGGCACTGCTAACTCATGGCAGTACAATGAATATTAAATATCAAATCAAATTTCATCAAGTCACTTTTGTGTGCATGTTTTTGCTCTTGCAGGTAACTGGAGCGGCTCTACCCTGAGTGACTGTGATCCTACACTTGTCACAAAATGCATTAAAAAGGAAAAGAAAAATACTGAGGATGATGATGATGATGAAATTTTACAAAAACTCCAACGAGATGATGTAAGCCCCAATGAGCCTTTATCATTTGACATATTTCATGGAGTCTTGAAGGTTAATAATCAGTAGCATTTTAATATTTTTTCTGGTTTAATTGAGCAGTTTTTGGATGATCCTGGATTAAAAAATGATCCCAAGCAAAGACCAATCAGACTTCCATTCTATCAATCATGCAACTTTCTATCAACAGATGCAGCTAGTTCATGTAAGTTACCGTTTATGCTAACAATAATGTTATGTGGCTTGTTTTGATGCTAGTTTTTGTTCCGTTTACAGTAAACAAAGAACTAAATCCAAGATATTTTTGCAGTTAAAGAAGAGACGGCGTCTGATAAAGCACTGAAATCAGCCAGAGCTGAGCAGACATACCCTGTGCCAGGGAGGGGCACGCCTGCATGCCCGCAGCAGCCAACGCTTGGAGAACTGTTTCAACAGCTGACTGTTTCAGATAAGGAAGAACTACTGTTTATTCAACTTCCTGATACCATACCTGGTCAACCTAAAACCTCGAGCCCAGAGAAAACCAGAAAGGATGGCAAGACTGAAGACAAGCGCGCATCCCAAATTAAAGCTCTTGTAAGATTTCACACTGTGCTTTAATAAGGGGTAATATCATATGTTTACTGTATTGTGATACTTTTTACCCAAAGAGTGAAAGTTTAACTTTTCATTATAATTTTCCAAAAAAAAATTTTTTGACTGTTGGTAACACTTTATTTTAAGGTGTCTTTGTTACACATGTTACATGTACTTACTATTGTAATAACAATTAATTATGCATAATTACAAGCAAGTAACCCTAAGCCTAATCCTAACCCTAACCATAAACTGCAGTCCGTAAATTTTGCCTCTTTGTCGCCATCTCTGTTTGAAAACCTGCAATTGCAGCTGTTTGCGGAATTATCTTCCTTGCGTGGGTTGTGAGTCGGCACGGCTCCAGCGCGGATGAATCTAATGTTCTGAAGAGTACGTGTGGCAGTCAGTCACCGCACCGGTGTGGATATTTACTGTACTTCGCAATCACAGATTCTAGCCTACGTCTTGGAATATATGACCCAAATAAGAATTTTCACTGTATATTGCCATCTGAACAAGTAAGTAACAAGTCTGCCACGTTTGTTCTGACCAACTGAGGAAAAAAGCATTACAATAAATCACGTTACCAATGGTGATTTAATCTAAATGATCTTATTTCACAACAAACCGTGCAAAATTATTATTATTGTTATATTTTATTCTCAAATTGTTAATGTTAACAACATCAGCATTACGTGAGTGTGTATAAACCAGTAGATTTCAATTTCTGTACAGTCTAGTCTAATCTTTAATTGTCATACCACTCGAATTTCATATTAAGAAATTCTTTTAACCCAAAAAGCAAATTATGCTCCCTTCGAACTGGTTGTCTTTAAAATAAATCTTGTAATCTTCTGTAATCGGAAGCACATTTAAAACTGGAATATAATTTCATTTCATTCACATGTGTTTCATAAACACACAATCCTTTCTGGATTACAATCCGCCATCAAATTGATACATTTAATTATTCTAGCTACTGTGAGAAAAGGCTATAAACGATCCCCCACCTGCAGGATCCTCACATGTGATAGCCTAGTAGCCGGGACAACTTCTTTATGTTTACAGACGTGACGTAATGACGCAGTGCCATTCTCGAATTTCCCGCGAAAACCTACCCGTACCACTCAAATTAGAAAACATTATTATAAGATAACCGTTGTGAAACAGGCTAAAGTAAGGCGATAGTTTTGAACACTGGCTGGTTATGTACTTGCTCAAATATTGATTTCGGATCATTTTTAACCCAAAAAAGTTACAGACTGCAGCTTTAATTAATATTACTCAGTACTTAAATGTATAATTACACTGTAACAAGGACACCTTAAAATAAAATGTAACCACTGTTTTTTATGAAACGTTTTTTATTAATGTATGTTCGCACCGGAATGTTGATTTATGAGTTAAATTCCTCATTAAATGAGCATTTGAAGGCAAACCACATTCATTTGTAAACTTATAATATCATCTTCAGTGTCCTCTTAACGATTTTAATGCTGTTTTTATATCATTCTTCAGGATCAGCCTGATAAAGCCGCTGTACCGATGCTGTCTGACTTCTCAGAGGGCCTGATTGGAAAACTGCAAATCAGAAAGTCTGGTAAAGTCCAACTGGTCATGGGAAATGTTACATTAGATGTCTCAGAGGGAGCGGCCTTCTCTTTCCTACAGGTGAGTTAACACGTTGTCAATTTTAATGCAATGTAGCAAAATTAAAAATAACAGTATCAGTTGTGAAAACACATCAGAATAAAATCATATCTGTATGACCAGGTTATATTATTATTATTTTTTTAATTGTGGAAACAATGTAATATGCGAGAATATGTAAATAGTGTTATTCTTCTGTATTCAGCTTTCATCTAGTTTCTGCATGTTTATAACATACATTTTTTGACAGCTATTTTTTAAAAATATGATTTTTTTTTCTTCCTTTTTTCAACTTTTACATATAGTAAAATTGTGACAGCTGGGCCTGTCAATCTCCAAAATGCCATTAATACCATTAAAGTACTATTAACCATAAAGCACCATTAAAGTAATCATAAAATTTGTCATACAACTATTTAACACAGAAGTCATATAGACCACTTTTCTAATAAATGTTGTTGATTTTGAAGCCATTGATCAGTGTATAAAATGTATTTTGTGTTTCATGGGAGAAAGTAGGGTTTGGGCTTTATGGTAGCATTCAGGTGTTTATATTTTTGCACAGCTAATGTTGAAGTCGACTGGATCTGTTTAATTTATTAAAGCAATAGTTCCCCCAAAAATTACAATTGGTTGAAAATGTACTCACCCTCAGGCCATCCAAGCTTTAGATGAGTTTGTTTCTTCATCAGAACAGATTTGGAGAAATTTAACATTACATCACTTGCTCATCAATGGATCCTCTGCAGTGAATGGGTGCCGTCAGAATGAGAGTCCAAACAGCTGATAAAAACACCACAATAATCCACATGACTCCAGTCCATCAATTAACATCTTGTGAAGTGAAATAATTTGTAATAAATCCATCGAGTATTTTAACTTCAAACCGTTATTATGGATTATTGACTGGTATTTAAAGTTAAAACAACTTAATGATGGATTTGTTTCTTACAAACACAGCTTTTTACTTCACAAGATGTTAATTGATGGACTGGAGTCGCATTCATTTCTTTCCAAAGAAAAAAAGAATTGTACAGAACGTTTGAATGGTAGCATATAATTAAAGAACTGTTTTTAAACCAAATTAAAAATGAACAATTTTAACCACTATTTTCAAGCATTTGTTTCGTTCAAAGAAAGGGAAAGCTGTAAAGCCCTAACGTTAAGTCCTGTGATGCAATCCTGAGCATGGCTAACGAACATTTTCTTGTCAAATGTGAGGTGTAATTGGTAATATCGATGTCGTCACTAGTTTAACCCCTAATTGTGAGTGCTATTTATATGATTCAAGTAGTGTTTTTAAACTAGCTAGTATATGAGGTGCCTTAGAAGACTGCAGGCAACTCACTGGATGATGGAACAGAGCCATAGTTTGAGCTACTGATGCTCAAGGCAAAACTCACTTGTTTCTGTGTTGCACTGAAACGCTCCCAGTCGTCTCTCAGCGACTTCATCTTTGTCTGGAAGGAAAAAAAATGACATTCAACACACTTGTTGCAAACAATAGACATTGTATGAAATACCTAAAATGCATATTATGAAAATATTTTTCGGTTTTAATGGTATGTAATATCTTTGGTTAAACTGAGAACTTCAAATATATGAATACACCAGATGCAAAAATAAATAATTGAAATTATTTATACAAAATACACTACAGTTTAAAGTTTTAGGGTCAGTAAGATTTTTTTTTTTTTAAGAAATTAAGAGTTTTATTCAGCAATCATTTTTATTTTCGTAATATTTTATCAATTAAATGCAGCCTTGATGAGGATAAGATACTTATTTTCTTTTAAACTATATTAGAGCTACAGTGGGGAAAATATTTGATCCCCTGCTGATTTTGTAAGTTTGCCCACTTGCAAAGAAATTAAGGGTCTGTAATTTTTTATGGTGGGTTTAGTTTAATGAATAGAGACAGAATACCAACCAAAAAATCCAGAAAAAACACATTATATAAAGGTTAGAAATTGATTTGCATTTCAGTGAGTGAAATAAGTATTTGATCTCCAAGCAAAACATGACTTAGTACTTGGTGCAGAAACCCTTGTTGGCAAGCACAGAAGTAAGACGTTTTTTTGTATTTGGTCACCAGGTTTGCACACATCTTTTTGGCAACTCGAAGTTTCAGCTCCCGCCACAGATTTTCTATAGGATTGAGGTCTGAAGACTGGCTAGGCCACTCCGTGAACTTAATGTGCTTCTTCTTCTTGAGCCACTCCTTTGTTGTCTTGGCGGTATGTTTTGGGTCATTGTCATGCTTCAAGACCCATCCATGACCCATCTTCAGTGTTCTGGCTGAGGGAAGGAGGTTCTCGTCCAAGATTTTAAAAAACACATTATATAAAGGTTAGAAATTGATTTGCATTTCAGTGAGTGAAATAATTATTTGATCTCCAAGCAAAACATGACTTAGTACTTGGTGCAGAAACCCTTGTTGGCAAGCACAGAAGTAAGACGTTTTTTGTATTTGGTCACCAGGTTTGCACACATCTTTTTGGCAACTCGAAGTTTCAGCTCCCTCCACAGATTTTCTATAGGATTGAGGTCTGAAGACTGGCTAGGCCACTCCGTGAACTTAATGTGCTTCTTCCAAACTACTGGATGGAAACGCCAAGATGCGCATAAATTTAAAAAAATGCGCATGACCCATCCATGACCCATCTTCAGTGTTCTGGCTGAGGGAAGGAGGTTCACATTCAAGATTTTACAGTACATGGCCCCGTCCATTTGCCCCTCAATGTGACGAAGTCGTCCTGTACGCTTAGCAGAAAAACAGCCCCAAAGCATAATGTTTCCACCTCCGTGCTTGACTGGCTAGGCCACTCCGTGAACTTAATGTGCTTCTTCCAAACTACTGGATGGAAACGCCAAGATGCGCATAAATTTAAAAAAATGCGCATAAAAAACTTTTGAGTAGGATAAACTTTTTATACGATAAGAAAAGATGCGCGTAAACTACGATGGAAACACATTTACCAAATAAATTCCACCATGCACATTGAAAGTCGGGATATGAGACGGGATAAATTGATCATAAGCTATGTTTCCATCCACCTATTTTTATGCGCATTTTGGATTATCGCATAAAAAAAACTACTGGATGGAAACGCCAAGATGCGCATAAATTTTAAAAAATGCGCATAAAAAACTTTTGAGTAGGATAAACTTTTTATACGATAAGAAAAGATGCGCGTAAACTACGATGGAAACACATTTACCAAATAAATTCCACCATGCACATTGAAAGTCGGGATATGAGACGGGATAAATTGGCTAACCAGTGGACCGATCTCGTTCACAGCATCTATATGTTGTTTTGGTCGTTCTGAAATGCCTGAGGAAGGCATGTCATCAAAGTATTTCTGTATAATTACTGTCTTACATGACTGCGATGTTTCCATCCACCTATTTTTATGCACATTTTGGATTATCGCATAAAAAAAATACTGGATGGAAACGCCAAGATGCGCATAAATTTTAAAAAATGCGCATAAAAAACTTTTGAGTAGGATAAACTTTTTATACGATAAGAAAAGATGCGCATAAACTACGATGGAAACACATTTACCAAATAAATTCCACCATGCACATTGAAAGTCGGGATATGAGACGGGATAAATTGGCTAACCAGCAGACCGATCTCGTTCACAGCATCTATATGTTGTTTTGGTCGTTCTGAAATGCCTGAGGAAGGCATGTCATCAAAGTATTTCTGTATAATTACTGTCTTACATGACTGCGTTCTCAAACAGCAGGCATCCACCTCTAAAAGCAAAGACCGCATTTATTGTGTTACGTCTGCTCTCTCTGAAGCGCAAGTAATTTATTACATATGAAAATTATTATATTCAGTGGCTTCTCCTAGTTTTCTTAGAGATATTTAGTGCCAGTTTATCAGGAAGTGACGAATTTGTTCTCTTTGACTCGTTGGATGGAAACGGTGCTTTATTCGCAAATGTTTTATGCGATATTCCAGTTTAGCGCACAAGTTAAATTCACATCTTTGGATGGAAACATAGCTATAGTCAGCATTTCTCTCCCTCCAAACACGGCGAGTCGAGTTAATGCCAAAGAGCTCAATTTTGGTCTCATCTGACCACAGCACATTCTCCCAAGCCTTCTCTGAATCATTTTGATGTTCTTTGGCAAACTTTAAACAGGCCTGTATATGTGCTTTCTTGAGCAGTGGGACCTTGCGGGCGCTGCAGGATTTCAGTCCATTGCGGCGTAGTGTGTTACCAATGTTTTGCTTGGTGACTGTGGTCCCAACTGCCTTAAGATCATTAACAAGCTCCTCCCATGTAGTTCGGGGCTGATCCTTCACCTTTCTCATGATCATCCTTACCCCATGAGGCGAGATCTTGCACGGAGCACCAGGCCGAGGCCGATTGATGGTTGTTTTGTATTTCTTCCATTTCCGAATAATCGCACCAACAGTTGTCTCCTTCTCACCAAGCTTCTTGCTGATGGTCTTATAGCCCATTCAAGCCTTGTGCAGATCTACAATCTTGTTTCTGACATCCTTTGACAGCTCTTTGGTCTTGCTCTTGTGGTGGGAGAGGTTGGAATGGAAGATACAGATTGTGTGGACAGGTGTCTTATGCACCTAACGAGCTGACATTAGGAGTAACTTCTTAAAGTGACAAGACTAATCTGTGTTCCACATGGGCACATAACCATAATCTGTGGGAGCCAGAATTCTTGCTGGTTGGTAGGGGATCAAATACTTATTTCACTCACTGAAATGCAAATCAATTTCTAACCTTTATATAAATGTGTTTTTTCTGGATTTTTTGGTCCGTTAAAAAAACCCTGTCTCCATCCGTTAAAATAAACCTACCATAAAAATTACAGACCCTTCATTTCTTTGTAAGTGGGCAAACTTACAAAATCAGCAGGGGATCAAATAAATATTTTCCCCACTGTATATTTTAGATGCAGACATTTTTGCATACTGTATAAACTGTATATACTGCATGTAAGTCCATTTTCACCTGTATATTATTTCCTTTTGCTTCCTCAAAGTGCTCCGACATGAAGATGTTGAAGACGCTCCTGGGGCGTTTGGGCTTTCCAAGACTGTTCAGTTCCTGCAATTGAAGTACCATATTCCTTTACTAAAAAGTTCATCAAAATACTTAATTTCTAAAGAACTCAAAAACTAAGTTTTGCAAAACAAACCAAGGATAAATATAGTGTAAAAGGGAATCAAATAATATTTTGTCAGTGTAAAGATTCGTATTGGGTTATTAGAGTAGTTACATGATGAAAGGCAAAACTCACCTTCTTTCTCCTAATTGCGTTTCGTTTGGCCACTTTTTGTTGTTTTTCTATTGCAAGAGCAGCAGTCTGTGCAGGAGTCAGTTGGGCTTTGTATTTCTCCACCGCAAGCTTATATTGCTCCTTGGATGTCAAAGATGCATCCTGAAATGGCTGCAAAATGAGATATAGTTTAAATTAGTGGCTGACTAAGAATTTTTTTTTTAATGGCCAATGATATATTATTGATATTGAGTCTTATATTTAAAATGAAATAGCATATATATATATAGTTTACAGTATTAATAGACAGATTTTTTCCTTAACAAAAATGAACACTCTCTGTACCTGATTTATAACCAAATTTAATTGAATATATCCATGAAATATATACAGCCCTAGGTAAAAATGCCCCATAAATCAATTCCATTCTGTTAAATACTGGCTCTTAACTTTACATTTTTCACATTGTTATTTTGTTGCCTTATGCTAAACTACTTTAAAATGATTTTTCACATCAGTCTACACTCCATACACACACAAAAAAAGATTTGTGAACTTTGCAAAAAAAAAACTATATATATATATATAAACATATTTGCAACTTTGTACAATAATGCAAAATATTTTGCAAAAAAATTACATGGGGACAATTTCTGGGACACTTTCTGGGAAATTTAACTCAGGATCATTCCGATATCACTTGTAGCTGTTACTACACTTCAAGTGGAGTTCATCTGTGGCAAATTCAATTCAATGGATATGATTTGGAAAGGCACACACCCCTCAATAAAAGGTCTAACAGCCCTGTGGTCAAAAGAACTGCTTGTAGAGCTAAGAGACAGGATTTGTCAAGACACAGATCTGGGAAAGAGTTCAGAAAAAAAAAATGCGGCTGCATTGAAGGTTCACAGAAGCATGTGGCCTCCATTATCCTTAATGAAACAACCAATACTCTTCCTAGAGCTGGCCTCCTGACCAAACTGAGCAATTGATGGAGAAGGGCCTTGGTTAGAGTGGTGAGTGACCAAGAAGCTGATTCTCCATGATCATATATGGAGATGGGAGAAAGTTACAGAAGGACAAACATCACTGCAACACTCCACCGATCTGGGTTTTATGGCAGTGTGGCAACACTCAGTGAAGACACATGAAAGCCCGCTTGGAATTTGCAAAAAAACACCTAAAGGGCTCTCAGACTGTGAGAAACAAGATTCTCTGGTCTGATGAACCTCAGTTCCAAGCATAGAGGAAAGCAGGCACTGCTCATCAGCTACACAGTACCGGTAAGCTGTACCACAGTAAACTGTGGGAGTGTTTTTCAGTGGCAGGGACTGAGGGACTCGTCAGAGTAAAAGGAAAGCTCAATGCACTAAAATATAGAGATAGCCTTAATGAAAACCCAGTCCAGAGCATTCAGAACCACGGACTGGGCAGAAGGTTCCCCTCCCAACAGGACAATGACCCCAAGCACACAGCAAAAGCGGCTTACGGGCAACTCTGTGAATGCCCCAGCCAGAGCCTGGGCTTGAACCCAATCTAACATTTCTGGAGAAACCTGAAAGTGTCTGCAGGCCCCCCCATCCAACCTGACAGAGCTAGAGAGGTGAAGAGGTGAGGAGAAGAATGGCAGCTAATTGCCAAATTCAGACGTGCAAAGCTTGTCGCATCATACCCCAAAAAGACGTGAGGCTGTAAAGATGCTTCAGCTAATTACTACTAGTTATAATTACTAATTATTACTAGTTAATACTACGCAATGTACTTATTTCCATTTTGATGAATTTGCAAAGTTATCACAAATCAAAGTTATCACCTAATTTTTTTTTTTTTGCTTTATCATTATGGTATATGGTGTATGTAAGTATTGATGTAAAAAAAATTAGGTTAACAAGACAGCAACATATAATGTGGGAAAAAAAACTTTTTGCAAGACACTATATCTATCTATCTATCTACACACACACACACACACACACACACACATGCAAAATGAGATATAGTTTAAATTAGTGGCTGACTAAGAATTTTTTTTTTAATGGCCAATGATATATTATTGATATTGAGTCTTATATTTAAAATGAAATAGCATATATATATATAGTTTACAGTATTAATAGACAGATTTTTTCCTTAACAAAAATGAACACTCTCTGTACCTGATTTATAACCAAATTTAATTGAATATATCCATGAAATATATACAGCCCTAGGTAAAAATGCCCCATAAATCAATTCCATTCTGTTAAATACTGGCTCTTAACTTTACATTTTTCACATTGTTATTTTGTTGCCTTATGCTAAACTACTTTAAAATGATTTTTCACATCAGTCTACACTCCATACACACACAAAAAAAGATTTGTGAACTTTGCAAAAAAAAAACTATATATATATATATAAACATATTTGCAACTTTGTACAATAATGCAAAATATTTTGCAAAAAAATTACATGGGGACAATTTCTGGGACACTTTCTGGGAAATTTAACTCAGGATCATTCCGATATCACTTGTAGCTGTTACTACACTTCAAGTGGAGTTCATCTGTGGCAAATTCAATTCAATGGATATGATTTGGAAAGGCACACACCCCTCAATAAAAGGTCTAACAGCCCTGTGGTCAAAAGAACTGCTTGTAGAGCTAAGAGACAGGATTTGTCAAGACACAGATCTGGGAAAGAGTTCAGAAAAAAAAAATGCGGCTGCATTGAAGGTTCACAGAAGCATGTGGCCTCCATTATCCTTAATGAAACAACCAATACTCTTCCTAGAGCTGGCCTCCTGACCAAACTGAGCAATTGATGGAGAAGGGCCTTGGTTAGAGTGGTGAGTGACCAAGAAGCTGATTCTCCATGATCATATATGGAGATGGGAGAAAGTTACAGAAGGACAAACATCACTGCAACACTCCACCGATCTGGGTTTTATGGCAGTGTGGCAACACTCAGTGAAGACACATGAAAGCCCGCTTGGAATTTGCAAAAAAACACCTAAAGGGCTCTCAGACTGTGAGAAACAAGATTCTCTGGTCTGATGAACCTCAGTTCCAAGCATAGAGGAAAGCAGGCACTGCTCATCAGCTACACAGTACCGGTAAGCTGTACCACAGTAAACTGGGGGAGTGATTTTGGCAACACTCAGTGAAGACACATGAAAGCCCGCTTGGAATTTGCAAAAAAACACCTAAAGGGCTCTCAGACTGTGAGAAACAAGATTCTCTGGTCTGATGAACCTCAGTTCCAAGCATAGAGGAAAGCAGGCACTGCTCATCAGCTACACAGTACCGGTAAGCTGTACCACAGTAAACTGTGGGAGTGTTTTTCAGTGGCAGGGACTGAGGGACTCGTCAGAGTAAAAGGAAAGCTCAATGCACTAAAATATAGAGATAGCCTTAATGAAAACCCAGTCCAGAGCATTCAGAACCACGGACTGGGCAGAAGGTTCCCCTCCCAACAGGACAATGACCCCAAGCACACAGCAAAAGCGGCTTACGGGCAACTCTGTGAATGCCCCAGCCAGAGCCTGGGCTTGAACCCAATCTAACATTTCTGGAGAAACCTGAAAGTGTCTGCAGGCCCCCCCATCCAACCTGACAGAGCTAGAGAGGTGAAGAGGTGAGGAGAAGAATGGCAGCTAATTGCCAAATTCAGACGTGCAAAGCTTGTCGCATCATACCCCAAAAAGACGTGAGGCTGTAAAGATGCTTCAGCTAATTACTACTAGTTATAATTACTAATTATTACTAGTTAATACTACGCAATGTACTTATTTCCATTTTGATGAATTTGCAAAGTTATCACAAATCAAAGTTATCACCTAATTTTTTTTTTTTTGCTTTATCATTATGGTATATGGTGTATGTAAGTATTGATGTAAAAAAAATTAGGTTAACAAGACAGCAACATATAATGTGGGAAAAAAAACTTTTTGCAAGACACTATATCTATCTATCTATCTACACACACACACACACACACACACACACATATATATATGCATATACTATATATATATATATATATACATAACAATTTACAATAATGGAGATGAACACATTTCATTTAAGCTGAAATTTTGCACAATATTTCCTCAAAGTACAGTAAAAAAAAAATGAATACACACATATGATGCAAGAATGTACCTGCTTCTGTTCAGGAGCCAGCATTTTCCACTGCTGTGCTAACTTTCGGACAATATCCACATTTTTGACTCCTGAACAAAACAGATTGTTCATTATCTTATTTCAAAACAAATCAGAAATGCAAGGTAGCATACAGTAGTAACCCAGAAATATTCCAAAATACCTGGATTTTGTCTGCTGATGGTGGGATGCATCTCTTTCACATATGTCATGTATGCTGTCAGGGGTCTCTTAGGTGGACCCCCGGTTGTGGTGCTAAACCTCTTTAACACTGGAGCTACACATGAACACCTACAATTGCAAAGTACTGTCACTGTACAAAAACTGTCACTGATGTAGATTATTATGTAAAAACAGCACAAAACGCTTCTTACACTTTACAAAAAAGTTAACTATAACTTTAGCTATTGAGCTAGTGCAGCGTTACATTAACTAATATGTATGGCTGTTTAAATGTGAAAACATGAATATATAGCTGTCTCTATTGTAGCTGCATTTAAATATAATCCATTATATATGGTATATTAACTAATAAACAAGGCATGCATCAATAACCTTAAACTTGAAGCATGCTCACCTCACAACAGATGCAGTCGAGAACAGACCCAAAGACTTCACCAGAAGATTCACACCGACTGACATCAAGCTGAACGGAGCCATCATACACGTGCTATGATCTTCCCAATAATATCAATCAAATATTTCATAAGCACGGTGAGAACAAGATACACACAGGCTGTCTTGAAATGAATGTTATGGTTGTGAATCACAGTTCCACCTCCACAAGTAAAGGCGCCATTCCATCTGCCATCTGAGCGAAGTGCATTATGGGAGATTTATTCGTTTAAAATTTCATAGAAGTGCTTGCACTAAATGAACATTTGTGAAATAGCTAGATTTACCTAATTATTTTTAAATACCAAATTAATTAGTTTTGCGGGAAGCACTGTGTTATTACGGTGACGCATTGCTGCCACACACATATTTTTTCCCCACTCAGTTATGTAATAACGAGTGCAGTTATTGGATAGCACTATATTATATTGTAGACAGATTGGAGATTAATCCTAATAAACATGCCGCTACAATTAAAACCATTACATTAAAATACATTTAAAACAGTGTATTTCAATCATTTCAGCAGCGTGCAGATCCTCATTTATGTCAGACTGTGGCGAGAGCAGCGCGTGCAGTCGCTTAGCTCGCTCACATAATGTACCATATAGCCTATCTATAATGACGGAAAACATCTCGTTTGTATGACATAATATGACATTATTACGAGTTTTTACGAGAAAAGATCTAGTTATTATGAGAAAAGATGTTGTTTTAACGAGATAATTATATAGTTTTTACGACATAACATCTTGTTTTTACGAGAAAAGATGTCGTTTTAACGAGAAAACATCTAGTTATTATGAGAAAAGATGTCGTTTTAATGAGAAAATATGTTGTTTTAACGAGAAAAGATGTCGTTTTAACGAGATAATTATATCGTTTTTACGACATTACATCTCATTTTTACGAGAAAAGATGTCGTTTTAACGAGAAAACATCTAGTTATTATGAGAAAAGATGTCGTTTTAACGAGAAAATATGTTGTTTTAACGAGAAAAGATGTCGTTTTAACAAGATAATTATATCGTTTTTACGACATTACATCTAATTTTTACGAGAAAAGATGTCGTTTTAACGAGAAAACATCGTTATTATGAGAAAAGATGTCGTTTTAACGAGAAAAGATGTCGTTTTAACGAGATAATTATATTGTTTTTATGACATCTCGTTTTTACGAGAAAATATGTTGTTTTAACGAGAAAATATGTCGTTTTAACGAGAAAA
>NW_015505400.1:936388-950071 GCF_001515645.1 Sinocyclocheilus grahami | reverse complement strand
GAGTCAGCTGTCTTAACCGTGGCTTGTGTACTGCACACATACCAGCTTCATCACTGTCTGTCACGTGACTCTGTTCCCCTTTCGGGCTCTGTCTTTACATTTATTTTGAAAGATGAAGCTCGCGATTATGTTAAGGGGCGTTACATTTCCGACGAGTGCTTGCGGTGTTCGGCCAATCACAATGCACTGGGTCAGCTGGCCAATCAGAGCAGACTGCGCTTGTCGGAAGGAGGGACTTTGTAGAAAACGAAGCGTTTGAGAGAGGCGGGGCATAGAGGACCTACAATAATGTACAGTATTTGAAAAATAATGTGTTTTTTGAACATTAAAGCATGTCAACATGTTCTGTTACACCAAATACACAAAATAATGATCTTTAAAAAAGCATCATATGACCCCTTTAATACTTTTTTTATTTGTTTGTTTTCCCTGTGCATTAAAATATATATTGTAAAAATGACTCACACATTTTTAGCATGATTTACAGAAGACGCCCACTAAAATGTCATTCAGTGGAATAATAGTTTGTATACCAAAAACTCTTGTCAGGCATATTTAGCACAATAATCATTATTAGATGAAGACTCTGTTTAAGGATCATGGTTCTGCCCCAAAAATAATTAATTGTAAGTGTTTTTTTTAATCATTTAAAATATAGTAAAATTTGATCACTTATTTCTTTTATATGTTTTAATAAGTACAGGTCAGAATAAATATGTTGTTTAATTTTTACATAAATATATCTGTTACACTGAATAGCAACAACATTGTTTAACCCATATTTTGACATTTTCATAAGTTATTCGAAACATTAAAATAGACACTTAAATGCACAATATGTAATTTTCGCCGCTGGAGGGCGAGTATTCAAAATAAACAAAGAAGCAAAGGCGTAGTTTGATGACGCAGTGACTGAGTGTGGAATCATGGGAGTTGTGGTCTTCATCCCCACAGCCGATGCAATCCGACGGGACTCGGGCAGAAATCATGTTCATGGATGAGCTAATGATTTATTAATGTAGTAGAATGAAGCAGGGTGAGGCTGAAAGCCGTCGAAGCGAAACAAGGCCGCTGAACGAGCGTGACACACGGCTCGGAAGCAGTCGACTGTGGCATAATAAAAGCTTCGATGCTTTCGAGCCGTGTGTCACGGTCGTTTACGTGCTCCTTCCGGTCGTGCGTATGTGGGGTAAAGCAGCGCTGTTTTATCATACCGTTTTAATGAGAAAAGATATCGTTTTAACGAGATAATTATATAGTTTTTACGACATTACATCTCTTTTTTACGAGAAAATATGTCGTTTTAACGAGAAAACATCTAGGTATTACGATAAAATATGTCGTTTTAATGAGAAAAGATGTTGTTTTAACGAGATAATTATATAGTTTTTACTACATAACATCTCGTTTTTACGAGAAAATATGTCATTTTAACGAGAAAACATCTAGTTATTACGAGAAAATGTGTCGTTTTAATGAGATAATTATATAGTTTTTACGACATAACATCTTGTTTTAACGAGAAAACATCTCGTTATTATGAGAAAATATGTCGTTTTAACAAGAAAATATGTAATTAAAACGAGAAAAGATGTCATTAAAACGACATAACATCTCGTTATTACGACATAATTGAGTGGAAAAAATAATATGTGTGTGGCGCTCAATGAGATTTTTATAACGGTATTGCAGATTACTTACATAAAATGCATATAAATATCAGCTGCACGCTATATAATTTTAATAGAATTTAATTGTTTATAATGCAATGATGATTGAGAGATGTACAAACAAAAACATTCATCGAAAGCCTGATGTGTCATATCTGATACTTACATGATATGATTTTTCTTAATGAAAAGTAGATAAATAATCAAGTAAATCTAAGTTGCTTCAATCCACCAATGAAGCTAAAATAGAATTAACAATATGAAAGTATTCTTACGTTAATACTTAATAATATTGAATATTTCACATTAGAAAAAAAATACTTTAAACCAATTGGTTATTTAAAAGCGTATCATGTCATCGCTAAGTTTTGTTCAGTGCTAAGGACTTTTCTTTTATTTTCTTTTTCTAGGTTTATTATTATTATTATTATTGTTGTTGCAGCTTTTGTTGTTGTTGATACCCCTTTCCCTTTTCGTTTCTTTTGGGTATTTTGTTTGCGTTGCCTTATTCTCTGTATCTTTAATTTACGTAATTTATGCAATAATACATGAGGACTTTTATTTTGTTTCCACCAGCTCCGCACCGGAAGTGTGAGCTTGCTGCGCTACAGCTGTCTCTCTTTCTCGCCGCTCACATTTGTTTTTTTACTCAGGGAAACCCAGTATCGCTGAGCTGTTTCGTAGCAATAATATCGGGCAGATAATATAATCGCGTAAATCTGGGGCGGTACACACAGTAAAGCAGCATGGCATTAAAGAGAATACAGAAGGTAAGACCTTGGTGCGTAAATGACCAACATTAGCCAAGTTTTTGTTAACCTGCTAGCGCTGTTTATGTCGATTATGGACGATAAAACATAGCATTTTGTATCAGACTAACAAAATATCATTTATTTTTGTTTTGCGTTGGTAGTCCTTATCAAGTCAAACTGTTTCGGAATAACGTAGATCTAAAATGTCGACGGAATGTAGCATATAACAGCTAGCTAGCAGTGTTTCCTCACTTAATCGTGACGTTTTTTCATTGTTGACTGTCTGCTCGAGGTAATACAAATACATGTAGATTTTCCTTTACTGTCAATTAAGTTGGTAAACCAAACTATAATACGACGCGTCGAGGTTGTCAGTCATCCATCGTATTGTGTGTGCTAGCAACGATACACATATACACGTTAAAACAAACATTTGGGATAATGTAAGTACACAAGTCAGCAAAATATATAACACTGTTCTAGTGGTTTTTGGATATTTTAATAAAAGAATCTTACATTTTGTGCCTTTAAGTTCCATTTAATGTTTTCTATGTATATAGAAATCACTTTTGTAAATTTAATTTGATGCAGACAAAGGGCTGGACAATAATTCAATATCAATATGTATCGCGATATAATTTTTTTCAATAACGGTGATATGATTTTTAAGAAAATATGTAATTAAAACGAGAAAAGATGTCATTAAAACGACATAACATCTCGTTATTACGACATAATTGAGTGGAAAAAATAATATGTGTGTGGCGCTCAATGAGATTTTTATAACGGTATTGCAGATTACTTACATAAAATGCATATAAATATCAGCTGCACGCTATATAATTTTAATAGAATTTAATTGTTTATAATGCAATGATGATTGAGAGATGTACAAACAAAAACATTCATCGAAAGCCTGATGTGTCATATCTGATACTTACATGATATGATTTTTCTTAATGAAAAGTAGATAAATAATCAAGTAAATCTAAGTTGCTTCAATCCACCAATGAAGCTAAAATAGAATTAACAATATGAAAGTATTCTTACGTTAATACTTAATAATATTGAATATTTCACATTAGAAAAAAAATACTTTAAACCAATTGGTTATTTAAAAGCGTATCATGTCATCGCTAAGTTTTGTTCAGTGCTAAGGACTTTTCTTTTATTTTCTTTTTCTAGGTTTATTATTATTATTATTATTGTTGTTGCAGCTTTTGTTGTTGTTGATACCCCTTTCCCTTTTCGTTTCTTTTGGGTATTTTGTTTGCGTTGCCTTATTCTCTGTATCTTTAATTTACGTAATTTATGCAATAATACATGAGGACTTTTATTTTGTTTCCACCAGCTCCGCACCGGAAGTGTGAGCTTGCTGCGCTACAGCTGTCTCTCTTTCTCGCCGCTCACATTTGTTTTTTTACTCAGGGAAACCCAGTATCGCTGAGCTGTTTCGTAGCAATAATATCGGGCAGATAATATAATCGCGTAAATCTGGGGCGGTACACACAGTAAAGCAGCATGGCATTAAAGAGAATACAGAAGGTAAGACCTTGGTGCGTAAATGACCAACATTAGCCAAGTTTTTGTTAACCTGCTAGCGCTGTTTATGTCGATTATGGACGATAAAACATAGCATTTTGTATCAGACTAACAAAATATCATTTATTTTTGTTTTGCGTTGGTAGTCCTTATCAAGTCAAACTGTTTCGGAATAACGTAGATCTAAAATGTCGACGGAATGTAGCATATAACAGCTAGCTAGCAGTGTTTCCTCACTTAATCGTGACGTTTTTTCATTGTTGACTGTCTGCTCGAGGTAATACAAATACATGTAGATTTTCCTTTACTGTCAATTAAGTTGGTAAACCAAACTATAATACGACGCGTCGAGGTTGTCAGTCATCCATCGTATTGTGTGTGCTAGCAACGATACACATATACACGTTAAAACCAAACAAATAATGAGTAATTTGTTTACATCTCCACGTATAGTTTATTAATTTCCTCACCAAGGAAATGAACTGAAAAGATGTATCATTTGAGTAATAAACCTGTTATGTGGTCTATTCCTCCGTGTTCGAGAAGGCCCAGAACTGAACAAAGACCGCAAACCTGCTCCAGCTTCGGCAGCAGCCGCACTGAACGAGGCCGATCTTTGTGTGGATTCATCCACTTTCACAAGCCACTTTTGTGTGCTTTGTTAAACCTCACAGCTGATGTGACATTTCGAGGGACTTTGGCTACAACTGATTTGGTGTAGTTGATCTGTATATGGTCGGTAGGCGCTATTGTGTTGGTCGTGTTGTGTGTTTGACACAAAGCAGCACAACCTGATTCTCTGAAGTTCCAGCACGACGCCGTCACTTCGTCATTTGGACAGTTTCTGTTTCGCAACACTGTGATGTGTATCGCACTCCTGCAGTGTTGTTCAACACCCTTTAAGGTCCCAGAGTCCTTGCCAGAAGGCACACAATCAGATTATCGCAGAAACTCAGAGCACCTTTCATACCCTTTATACTGGCTAAAGCACATTTGTTTCAATCTATAAGAATAATCAGCCTACACTACCAGTCAAAGTTTTTGGACAGTAAGATTTTTAATTTTTAATTTAAAAACATTTTTTTTTTTGAATTATCTTCTGCTCACCAAGCCTGCGTTTATTTGATCCAAAGTGCAGCAAAAACAGTAACATTTTAAAATATTTTTACTATTTAAAATAACTGCTTTCTATTTGAATATATTTTAAAATGTTATTTATTCCTGTGATCAAAGCTGAATTTTCAGCATCATTATGATGAAATGCATTTTAAAATAGAAAACAGTTATTTTAAATAGTAAACATATATCAAAATGTTACTGTTTTTGCTGTACTTTGGATCAAATAAATGCAGGCTTGGTGAGCAGAAGAGAATTCTTTAAAAACATTAAAAATCTTACTGTTCAAAAACTTTTGACTGGTAGTGTATGTTAGCTTATAGTTTGAAGTTAAAGATATTAATATTAATTAGGTGAGTCTGAGACGATTATTTGACAGTGATTTCACATTTCTTGTTTGTATGAAGGCTAAATACAAATAAAAGGTGAACATTCATTTATTTGTGCAGTTTTTTTTCTCCCTAAAATATTATATGGTTTTATATGAGGTGTCAAGACTTGTCAAATTCATTTTTCATAAGTTTGTATGCACAGACATCTGTTGTGGGCGTTCTTGGCAGTTTTTACGAGGCTTTTTTAAAATAAGTGTTCATATCGATATCGGAATTATATCGTATCGACCGAAATTAATAAATATATTGTGATATAAATTTAGGCCATATCGTCCAGCCCTATGCAGACACCAAAATGGGATGGGACGTTTTGTCTCTGACCCATGAAGAAATAAACAGTCCTCAAAAGCCTGATGTATCATAATTGATTCATTTTAACATATTTTTTTTTCTAAAAAATTATATATGAATAGTCATGTAAACTTAAGATGCATCAGTCCAGTAAGAATATAACAAGCTGTTATTGGTTACTTCATTAAAATCATTGACGATTTCACAGCCAAAAAAAAAAAAAAAACTTGTTAGGTTGGCTTTTTTATAATTGTACCAAAAAGTATTTTACTTGCTAAGAAAGTATAAACTATCAGTCAGACGACAGAAGGCACTAGTGTTGGGCGATATGCTCAATTTTCATATCATCCTATCGTCAGCCTGTGAGATCGCCGATACACGATTTTATCGTGCTAATTTATGTAATTATTTACATTGTTTCATTGCGGGAAAGTGAACCAACTCCAGCTTAAGGCTAAAAGCAGCCTAATATTTTTAATATGACTGAATTTGTATTTAACATGATAACAAATTAATAGAAACATCGTAAGTTACTAATTATAATGCTTACATTGATAGCGGCTCCCTGATACGCGAAAATTATATGCAATATTAGAATGTTTGCGGGAGCGGGCGGGACTGGACAAACCTTGCAGGAGCGGAACGCACACGTTGTCACTGTTAAGTTCAGAGGTAAGAAGACTGCTATCTAGCGGTCGGGATATAAACTCAAAACGAAACAACGGCCATAAATCTTGTATACATTTTTTTTTTTCAATATCGATATTGCGTTTTTGAGAATCGATACGGTATCGCCAAACAAAATATCGCGATACTCACGTGTATCGACATTTTCTTACACCCCTACTTTTAATGTTGACAATTTAGATTTTTTTTTTTCAAACTCAATTTGGATGCCACAAAACGTACCTGAAGCCTAACTTAATTATGATTGGCATTTTATTGCACAGCAAATTATCAAGCCAGGTGGCTTTTATTTTAATGAGCTACAACTGTGGTTCCTCTGCTAAGACATGTGTGAACTTGAGGAGGACTGACTTCAGGCATCCACTAAAAACCATCTTGGCACAGGAAGTCTTTTAAAAGCTGTTTCGAATTGACCTTGAGAATTGAAGTTCGTTAAAAACCTAATTTAGAAAAGTTTTTCCACATACGCCACTTGACATTAGAATGGATATAAAAATACAGTATATAGAGAAACGCAAGTGTAGAGTAATAATGTAATTGTATTTAATTTCATCCTAATTTCTTCTTCTGTTTCAGGAGCTTCAAGACTTGCAGAGGGACCCTCCTGCTCAGTGCTCTGCTGGACCAGTTGGTGATGACTGTAAGTTCACTGTCAGTCTTTTTAGTTAAGTTGTTTGACATAATAACATCTGACACATTGGACAAATGTTCTTCTTTTATTTTTAGTGTTTCACTGGCAGGCAACAATAATGGGACCTGTAAGTACTCACCTCATTAACCTTTAGCAGTTTATGTGATGTTTTAAAGTCGATTTTGGGAATAATTTTGGTTTGAACATATTAAAATAAATAGAGTATATATTCATTTTTTCTGTTACTGCATATGTCAGATAGATTGCAAACAAACCAATGAACCTGACTGCTGCTTTTCTTATATCTATTTTAAGATATTTTTCTGTCATAACTTCAGTTGTGACTTCACTTATGCACTTATTATTTGTTACTAAGCAACAGCATCTTTTGTTTAAAGCCGATCTTAGATGTATGTAACTTATTTTCATACACCTACACAGTTTGTCTCATTTCTAGTGTCATTTCCTTTGATTTGTAGAGTGACAGTCCATACCAAGGAGGGGTCTTCTTTCTCACAATTCACTTTCCAACAGACTATCCCTTCAAGCCTCCAAAGGTAGAGACGCTACACCCCACCTCCGTGTACTTGCCATGTTTTCTCAAAATGCCATTTTCACACCCATCTCGATTGAACAGGTAGCGTTTACAACAAAAATCTACCATCCCAACATTAACAGTAATGGAAGTATTTGCCTGGACATCCTGAGGTCGCAGTGGTCTCCAGCTCTAACAGTTTCAAAAGGTACATGTATTTTGAATCTTTCTTGCGTATTAGTTGAACTACAGAATTTGTAATTCCCAGTTTGCCCATATTTTCATGATTGTGATTATTGTTTTTATCTCTTTTCAGTTCTTTTGTCCATATGTTCTTTGCTTTGTGATCCGAATCCTGATGACCCCTTAGTCCCAGACATAGCACACATCTACAAATCAGACAAAGAAAAGTAAGTATTATATTATGTTATTAAAAATATATTATTACATATATTACATTTATTCCCCTCATGTTGTTCCAAACCCATATGATTTTCTTGGACAGAGCACAAATCAAGACAATTTGAACACTGTGCTGGTTGCTCTTCCGCACAGTCAAGGAAAACAAGCATCAAAGGGACACAAAAGCACCATAAAACTATCGTAAAGCACTCGAGTCAAGTGCTGCATATTTGTGTGCTATATTTCAAGTCTCCTGAAGTCATACATTAGCTTTGTGTGAAAAAGACCAAAATTTAAGCAGTTATTCACTGATAATATTCTCCTCCAGTGTGTTCGGATCATTGGGTGCTTCTTATTAAATTGTACATCCTCGTTTCGTTTCCATGCATCCAAACTCCTGCCAATTAGGATGTGAGGAAAGGATGCAAGGAATGAAAATGAGGATGGAGGAAATGAAAGTACTTAGTAAACTGGAATATTCTTGAACACTTAATCATCACTTTAAACTAAAGCATCGCCAACTGCGCTCAATAAATCCCTTGTGTTGTTGAGGTTAAGTTATTAAAGAAATTCATAAGAAATATTTATAAAGCAAAAAGCCTAAATGTATGCATTTATATATTATTAATAATTGTATTACCATTATTATTATTATGAATAGTTAATAATAGTTGATCATTATTATTATTGTATTGTTAATCATGTATTATGTATTTGAATTGCATATAAACTTTTAATAGTTTTAACATAAACCTAATGTGATGCATATTTGTCAGTCATACATCAATTAAATGGGTAAGAAGAATCTGCACTCAAAAAAATCATCATAGCAATTTTCCCTCAATTTTTTTTTCTGGCTTTGTTTTAAAAAAAAAGTAAACTCCCTCTAAAAAGAGAAACACACAGACGCTCATACACACAACTTTCATCTCTCTCTCTCTCTCTCTCTCTCGAATTGGCAATATTTGAGAAAAGGGTTTAGTGATTTCTAATTATTTGGGGGACTAGCCCCCCTCAATGTCTACGGTGTTTATCGCCCTGATCAGACATGAACATATGTTGTGGCACTATCGTGCAGTCTATAATGATATGATGTTAGTTAGCAAATATTAGCGATTTTTTGCAAACATTTCTTTGAGTAACATGACCGTAAATATGAACTCACGATTGAATGTAACATAAAACAAATGATTACTTTTCGTTAAAATCTTTATTAATGCCAAAAATGCTTACATTTATGTGTATTTTTGTTCGCTCGGGGAGCCATGTTGCCCTTGAAGCCGGTTTACGCTGAGATAATTCATACCGCTTCGTTTGAAATGTGGTCCCGAAAAATCTTAGTTTGAAGGGCTATCTGGCCCTTCCCCTACCCCTCCAACCAAAAGAGAATCGAGACACCCCTACCCCTTCACGTGAACGCGCGAAACGGAGGGGAAAGGGGGAGGGCTAAGGGGTAGAATTGGGATTGGGCCTAAGTCTCGAGACCAGGATCAGTCCAATTCATGAATGAATTCAGACCTGTTTTCTGAACTAGATTAATTGAAAAGATGCAATGCAAAGTACGATTCTTTTACAACTTGGATGTCGCTACTACACTAGCTAAATGCGTGAAGCAGTGAAAGTGCAGATATCAATAATTTTATTGAACAATTGTTCAAAAAAATTGTTCTCTATTCCTACAGAAAGCTATCATACGACTTCACAGGACTTAAATTTATTGCAGACTGCAGTATTTTTACTTGGCTACAGTATTTTCACTTTCATTATATTGACAAGAGTCACCAGGTTATTCTTCAGGAATTTACCTTTTGTGTACCATCAGACAGGTTTGGAACATCACGAGTGTGAGTAACATGGACCATACGAAGTTGACTGTTTATGAATTTAATTTATTGATTTTTTTTTTGTACCAGGTACAACAGACTAGCAAGAGAATGGACCCAGAAGTATGCAATGTGAAGACTTAATGGACAATTTTTTTAAGTCACAAATCACTGTAAATTCTAGCATCTAAAAGTAAGATTAGGTTATATTATTAAACACATTGTACTGTTAACATTTACCATCTGAAATGACCAATAATAATAGCTGAACTAGTATTTTGAAGGGGACTGTGCGCCGCACAAAACGATATTAAGCTTTTTATTGGTTTTGTGCATTTTGGTCATTCCCCGCAGTGGTGTTGGGCACTTTGTTTTCTTGTTTCATAAATCCTATTTAAGATTGGCATGATGTTATACAACTACAGTTACCCTACAAGAGGGCAATTAAGAAATTGAAAACAGTTTTATTGTATCTCTCATTCAGTTGATTACGTTTTCTTTTAGATATTTTTATTGTATAGTTAAGAGCAACTATACTGGATCTATTTTTTTCTTTTGCATTAAAATTTGTTTAAAAGCGTGCATCTGTGCTTCTGATATGTTCATATTTGTACACCGTAGTGTTTTTATTTGGCTATGTTGAAATGCTATTTGAGCTGGCTTTGAGTATAAGTTGCCATCAGTTCAACAAAAAGCCTTGATTTCCACTAGATTGATGCAGTGCTGCAATATTCAGTGTGTCTTATTTCAAAATTATTTGTGCAATTCTGAAACACAATATTGCTTCATTATTCCCTCTTAATGAGATTTTAATTTATTCTGTTGCTTTTCTGTCCATTAGGACCTAAACTGTAAACAAAGGACTTAATTAGAGGCTAATTTATATATCCCCTGAAGTAATGTTTGGCTATAAATTTGGTTGCTGTTTATAAACAAGTCCTGGTATATCCATAACTACAACGATATTCCCAGTAGGATTACACAAATTATGCCCGAGGGATTTTCTTAATTGCTCAGTACTCTGAGAACACAAATCATTATGTCAAATATTTTCCATTTCGATGTTTGTTTACTAGTTCGTTTTTTATCAGCGTTCTCATTAGTCACAATAACTGAACGTTCAGCCACATAAACAGACTTTTATCACCCGGAAGTATTTACAATTAAGGCGAGCCTGCTATATTAGAAATATTTGCCGTGTTAGAGTTCATGTTTTTGCTCCTAATATGTTTTCATATTCGCGAAATGATACCCCTATGTAGACGTTTAATGAGGAATAATACAAACTAGCTCGACGTTGTCTCCGCTCGCTGTGCGTCGTGACGTCACACGCAGCGCGTCTCTCGTGTGTGCGTGTGCGTGTGCGCGCGCGGGGCGGAAACAAACAGCGAAGCGTTCGCAGAGCCGCGAGATCCCGTGGCTGCTATATTAGAAATATTTGCCGTGTTAAGAGTTCATGTTTTTGCTCCTAATATGTTTTCATATTCGCGAAATGATACCCCTATGTAGACGTTTAATGAGGAATAATACAAACTAGCTCGACGTTGTCTCCGCTCGCTGTGCGTCGTGACGTCACACGCAGCGCGTCTCTCGTGTGTGTGTGTGTGCGTGTGCGCGCGCGGGGCGGAAACAAACAGCGAAGCGTTCGCAGAGCCGCGAGATCCCGTGCGATATGACTAACTCCGCCAGAATATCGTGTCGATCTTTGTATTCCGCTCGTTCCGTATCTAGCATCTCGTACCAATTACCGCGGGAGGAGTGTAAACATCTCTGAAATCAGGAAGTGGGATGTGGCCCAGGTGAAAAGCTCGTTATATGGTCGCGAGCGTGGGCACCGTGACTGATGGCACGCGAGCGGTCACACACATCGGGGTGACGCGTCGAGAGTGTGCGATCAATATGTGAATGTGTGTGTGGACAGTAGTTTAGAGAAATAAAGAGCCATTGCAGTGAAGTCTTCGGTGTGAGTGTCAGCTCAGCATCACTATGGACTCGTCTGTGGCGCTGGGGAGGCTGGAGCTCGCGCGTCCGGTAACGACCCGCGGCTCGTGTTTACCGGAGGGTGCGCAGGGCGCTCACCTGAACGGCTGCGTGCCGCTCTCTCATCAGGTGGCCGGACACAAGTATGGCGTGGATAAAGTGGGTCAGTACACATTTGATATCATCCCTATTCATTTGAACCATGATTCTGTCGTTTAAAATTGTGTGCGGGGCTAGTTGTCTATTTTTACCCCTATAAACATTTCTCAAGGTAGGTTTTTGTACAGTAATAATAATGCTGTCTAATAAATATTATCGTTATTACTTACGAAACAAGGTGCAGTTGTTATTTTGTCATGCTTTTTTTAGTAAAAATTAAATTATGAAGCACAACTATTAATGAAAAATAAAGTGTATACTGTACCATTTAAAAATAATGTCAAATGAACAATATTAATATTACATTATACACCAAACAACCTTTCATACTAACATTTAAATAGTAAAACAATTATGAAGCTCAAAATTATTAATGAAAAAGCAAAAATGTATTTAAAAATATTATTAGTGATCTATATATATATATATATATATATATGCTTGATTACGGTGTAATCTAATATTATTAAAAAAAATTAAGTAAAATTAAAATGTACTGCTACTTTATACATTAAAACAGTTCAATGTATGATGTCAAATTTAAAATATCAAACTCTTGTTTTGGCCAACAAATATTGTAATTGCACAATTTTATAAAAATTCCCACATATAAAATATACATACTGGGGAAAAAAAATGTATAGACTGAATGCACTGTAAGTCGCTTTGGATAAAAGCGTCTGCTAAATGCATAAATTATTATTAATTATCATGAATTATATTATAATGAATTATTATAAAAATCTGGATATCTTGTATGGTGTCTGTATAGTGCTGCTGACTCGATTTGGATTTGTCTCATGACTTGCAAAAAAAGAGTAAGACCCATGTAGTGAGTATGTGGTAATGCAAATTTAAACTGAATTTGACCAATGCGATAAAACACAGCATTGATTTTACTTGCATTTGCGTCTACAATTGTTCTTTATTACTGCAACATACTTTTTGGGTGAACCTCACAGAGCCTGTCAAACATTTGTTCGGGCCACACAAAATGTTATTTTGCATATTAAAGAGTCTCTAAAAGTCTATTTTTAGGACTCACAAATTGAATTGAATTTTTTTGCATTGTTGCAGTATTTTAATGAAAATTACGCATATTACCATAACTTCTTAAAAAAAAAAATTACATAATGTAAATTTTTGTACATCGTTCACATTAGTGTTTGTTACAATTTATGCTTATTTCTGTAAAGTGTGGACTGAATTATTTCTATTACTGTATTTTTATTCCATTATTTAATTATAAATGTGCACAGTTTTACTTTTTTTTTTGAATGAGCATAATCATTCAAGATAATAAAATAACAAACAAACTGAAAAGTAAACCATCCAGATGCGTTACAGTAATGAAAATAAGAGGGACGTGTAAATGTATACATTATGTACTGTGAGTCACTGGAAGAATTGCTTCAGGTAAAATAGATATATGGTATGCATTTTAGGGATGCACCGATATGAAAATTTTGGCCGATACCGATAACCGATTACTCTTTATTTTTGAAAGCCGATAACCGATATGTTGGCCGATAAATCCAAATCCAAATTGTTATATACTTTTTGAGAGCCTGATTACAAAAAAGGTATCATCATTAAAAGCCACATCCCAAACACTTCAACATAAGCAGCCTAGTTTGAACGGTGTACGTTTTAAAAATATTTTTACTCTCCCATTACCAAATTTAGTCATAAAAAAGTCTTAC
>NW_015505400.1:934625-936352 GCF_001515645.1 Sinocyclocheilus grahami | reverse complement strand
CAACGTGCTGAAACACGGCAACTAAACCCAAAGAATTCACAACGTTTTATTATAATAATGTTCTCATTAGAATGTTATATACACAACATTCCCAATCATAGTTATTAATGTTGTGCACTGCTGTTTGAGCTGTGTGCACTGAGCTAAAGATGATCACCGGTAAACTGAAGCGCTCTTTTTAACTTAACCAAATGCATTCTATATGAGATAAATCCGATATACATCAAATAAACACAATATTACAACGTACAATTGCACAAAAGGCTGCAAACGAACAGCGAGCATCTGAAGTGTCTCTGAAGGAAATAATGCATTATTTATCGGCTTTAAGATATCGGCCAAATTTTCTTATCAGGCCGATACCGATAACAGAAAAAATGAGCATTTATCAGCCGATACCGATATGGTGGCCGATATATCGTGCATCCCTAATGCATTTACATAAAGGCTTTATAGAGTGTATGTGTGGTTGCAAATTCCCCCTGGTTGATCATGTTTGTTGTCATAAATTCACGCTTGTCACGTTTGCTTTTGTTTATCAATGATGTGTATAGCTTTTAAAATAGCTATTTTTAAAGAGGGGGAGCCTGACCTAAATCCAGAGCTTTACAGTCTATGACCGCGTAATCTCTAAGCCCTGTCAACCCAGTTCTCAGCAGCATATAGGCCAGCCCGTGATCTCCCCTCATATCTGCTTCAAAAGGGCCTATTCGCAGTCCTTCACTTAAACAACTCGATGGATATGAGCTTTCACTCAACTATATGAATCAATGTGTTTAACAAAAATGTTAGCATGTGCTTATTAGTTTGGTCAAGGGTAATGATTCTGAGCTGTTTTTTTTTTTTTTTAATAACAGGCATCTTGCAGCATCCTGATGGTACGGTCCTAAAACAGCTGCAGCCTCCTCCAAGAGGACCCAGAGAGATGCAGTTCTACTGTATGGTGAGCGTTACAGGAATGTTCTGAGTTCAAGATTGCTTAAGGTCTGACAGCAGCATCTGTGACACGCTGTCCATCACCACGGTCACTGTGACGCGTCCTTCAAAACCAAAAATAAACCATATTGCATCCGGATAACCCGGGGTCCTGTCAAATAGAAAAGTTATATTTCATCATACATGCATGGATACCAGAAGGGTATTGATTTCATAGAAGAAAATTCACCCACAGGAATTACATTAGTAAAGCATTTAGGACAATCACTATAACAATAACAACGTTTTAATAATCGCTCAAACTCTATGAGAACAGGGTGGGGTAAGTGATTTCTGGAAGCCAATGTTGACATTTGAAATCACCAAAACAAACATGCCCCTACCCCAAAAGGGTCTCGCCCCTATTTTGATAGCTCCGCCCCACACATACGTACGCAACCCAAGCAATGATTAGTTCTGTGAAACAAAGCAAAACCAATGTTACATCGTGTCTACACCGGACGCGAGTGGCGCGGTGCGACAAAATACTATAGAACTCATTATAATCAGTGATGCTGTCTACACCATAGATATAATATACATATCTATGGTCTACACTGGATGCGGCGTGGCACGACAAATCCACGACAGAAAACTGCTGCTGCGTTCTATTCATGACGTATTGACACAAATTTCAAATGATTTTCAACGGTCGCTTTGTCGCTCGCGTCCAGTGTACTAGACAGACTTTAGCGGTTGCGGCGCAGACACGGTGTTACTCACCTATCGAGAAGAAACAAAGCAACCTCGGC
>NW_015505400.1:910016-934202 GCF_001515645.1 Sinocyclocheilus grahami | reverse complement strand
ATGATTTTCTGTTAAATCTGCCAAATCAAATCTACAGACTGGCTCTGACTTTTGGGAATCAACTTGTACAGACTGTAAATCGGGCCAAAAATCTAGGCAAAAGTCATGTTGCATCCCTACTTTCTTTCATAACTAGTCATGCAGATATAAAAAGTTCATTTTAGCATGTGGAAATAGCAAGGTCCAAAGTAGGTCTATTTTTGAATGCGTTTGAAGTGATAGCTGCTGTCACATTCACATCGTGAAACTTGTGAATTATGCTGTGTAATGTGAAGCAGAACCACTAGGCTTTGTGTGCAGCTGACAGACAGAGTCACAGACTCACCTAACACATTCAGAGGTGGTTGTTCCACTCTCTACCAGCTCTTTTGAATCATCACTACTTCCTGTATACAACCCAAACACTGCTGTCCTCAAACAGGTAGCCCTTGTCTTTTCGCAGATGCTCTTATCCAAAGAGAAAGAGGCATAGTACTTATAAGTATAAGTGCCTTCCACTCAACTCAAGGGACATATATTTAAAATATTTTTTGATCTTTCAATCCTGAATGTGGCTTTGCTCTTCCAAAGGTCCTGCCATTTCATCTAATGATGAGCTTCGGTACGACTGGTGCCAGAGTCTTGTGTTTTAAGAGGGTTTAATTAACGGTCAGCAGCTTTAGAGCAGACAGAAGGGGGTAAAGCTCAGTGGTAGAGCCACAGAGCTGTATGTACTAGAGTCTTAGATTTACCGAGCTCTGGACACAGCAGGCTGTAGCAGCACTGCCGTCAACACTGCTGGAGTGAAGTGTTTGGATAGCTTGGGAGGGAAATTAGGTTTGTATAATCAAACGGAGCATGCAAGAACACTTGTGAAGAATCCTAGTTTAAAAAAACTGGACCCAACATTTACTGCAATAGTGGTTGAAGAAATCCTCTGTAAGCTGGTGAACTTTGATCATCTTAACCACTGTAGTTAAGCTATAGTAATGTTGTTTAAACAGTTATAATTGACTACAAAATGGAATCCAGGCTTAAAAACCGTAATCACAAATTTAAGAAACATCTGAGATCAGCTGTCACATAAAAATGCATGTAGAATTTTAAACTTGCATGTAATGTCTAACATGAAATATTTTAGAAAAATGTATATTTTAGTCAGAATTGTTGCACAGTTATTCCGTTTATTGATTATTTACTCTTATCGATTAGTTGTTGCAGTCCTGCTTGCGTTCATACCTAGTCATGCCGATATAAGGGGTTCTTTTTGGTGTGCGGAAATAGCAAGGTTCAACAAAGTTTTATTTTTGAATGTTAGATGCTGTGTTAGATGCCGTCATATCCACATATGAAAATGTTCATTTACTGTATGCACACACAAACACACTACCGGTCAAAAGTTTGAAATAATTACGATTTTCAAAGTTAATGATTTTTAATGAAAGAAGTCTCTTATGCTAACAAAGGCTGCATTTATTTGATCAAAAATAGAGTAAAAACAGTAATATTGTACAATTTTATTACAATTAAAAAATAACCTTTTTCCATTTTAATATTTTTTTTTTACATTTAATTTATAGTGCTTCAAAGATTCACAGAACTCATGGTTCGGATCATATTACGTTTTAAGTCTTTTTTTGGACTAGCGAGAATTTTTATTTTTTTACTTTGCTATCCATTTATTGCTTAAAGCACAATTAAAGTACTTCCATACCACAGCAAAAACTACTGGCCTTACAAAGTTCAAACAGTATTAAAGGCAAGTAAACAAATACACAAATTACAGGCATAGATAAATGCAACAGAACAGAGTTACAAATACAGTAAGGTCTAATGGTGTGTGCACAGCAAAAGTGAATTTAATAATTTGCATGAGTACATTACATAAAAAGTCAATGCAAAGACGTGAATAAATGCAAAGAGAGTACGCGCGATTGTTTTTATTTGTGCGAGTAACATGAAAAACATCCCGCGAGTAATGCGATGTGAATATTCACTTCACTTTTGGTGTGCACCCACCATAACTTTAGTATTCAGGTACATTGATTAACATTAAGGACACAGACAGCAGCAGGTATTTATAGGCTGCTGTCACTTTAAGACTGAACGCATGATCCAGTATCATGAAAGACATCTGATTTCTTTCTGTTTATGTTCACTTGAGACATAACCGACTGTTTATGAGAATACTTGCCGAGACGGGTATTTTGACAATTTTGTTTGTAAGTGTCTTTTCAAGCGCAATGAGATGAGAGAGAAGAATCTTTTTTTCTTTTTTTTTTGTATGAAACTCGCTTCTGTTTGTGTGCGCACAGAAAAAAGTGTGCGAGTACCGAATTGAGTTTTCTTTTGTGTGCTGAACCGTGGGGCCTGGTCTGTACAGATCACGGATTAACTACGATCTGTTTAACCACTAGTAATTTATTTCTGTGATAAAAAGCTGTATTACTCCAGTCTTATGTGTCACATGATCCTTCATAAATCTTTCTAATATGCTGATTTGCTCAAGAAACATTACTTATTATCAATGTTGAAAATTTGGAGCGGTAGTGTATGTGTAATAATGCTCTTGAAGATGTTATTGGTCAGTTATTTTATTAATGAGCATACAGAGTCATGCACATGTGCTTGTATCTGTATGTGTTTGGTATCCATGTTCTGTAAACGCTCCGTGTGGATCTGAACGAGGTCTCTGCACCAGCTGTCTTGTGTAACACATCTTGTTCATTTAGCTTACACTACCGATCTGACTTGTTTGTTTAGTCACATGTTTTCTTGGCAGCACGTATATGTGAATAAATCTTGGAAATAAGACAAAATTCCAGAGCTATCTGTAATTTCTCAAAGCTTAACAGACTTTTGGGGATTGACGCAGATGATGACCGCTCTTCCCGTTTATTGCGTGTCATTACATATAGTATGACAACAACGATAGACTAATGACGTGAAAGGAGCAGCCATTCTAAGGGCCCGCAGGTCCAAAAGGGACCATAACAACTCCAAAAAGAATGAATCCCCAAATCATCTTCTATGTAGTGCAAGTAGTTTTAATAATTCCATCTGTGGTCTCCAAAGACATTCCATCCTCCTCTGCTGCACATTGTAAAATTGAACGGATGAGAGAAAATACCTGTTCACTGTAAAAGAGAAAAAGCATGTAACCAAATCATATTAACCATAACAGAGAAGGAATGTTGCCACACAGGTCTGGAGAATATGTCCGGATTTACCAGTTCTCTGACAAAACTGACAAAACAGAAAACCCTCGTTCAAAATTAGAAGAAAAACACCAGATTGCTAAAACAAAATGGCTTTTAATAATTATGTACTAATTATTGTGTATGCCAATTATCATGTAATAGTCTATTTTAATATATTTTAAAATGTAATTTATTCCTGTGATGCAAAGATGCTGATTTGCTGCTTTCTACCTCCTTATTGTTTGCAATTTTGCAAACCATGATATACCGCCATTAATAATAAAAAAAATATTTAGCTAGAATGCATTACAATGATAAACTGTGACAGTAAATACATTTATAATGTAAAAATGTTTTTGAAATAAATGCTGTTCTTTTGAACTTTCTATTTATCAAAGAATCCTGGAAAACAAAAAGTATCATGGTTTACACAAAAATATTAGGTGGTAAATGCTGTTTCCAATATTGATAATAATAAGAGATGTTTTATTTTGCAATATAATAATAATTTCATAGTATTACTGTTTTTACTGTACAACCTGTCAAAAAAAGTAGTTTAACATGTAACATGTATTACTTTTGTACAGTATAATGTACATCTTTAAATATTCAATTTTCTATCAAATTTAAATAAAACAATTAAATGATAAAAATAAATATTACAACCAGATTAATCACTTAATTGTAGAAAAAAAAATACAATTCTTGGCCTATTATAAATGTTTTAAAGGAATAATCACACAATTTTTCTTCCATGTATTAATTTCAACAATAAACCACAGTTTGCTTACCAAAAAATGTTTACTGCCTTCATTTGATTTTCAAAAAAATTAAAACAAGAATTTCTGGGGGGGGAAACAAAGAAAGAAAGAAAAAGTTTGTAGGGCCCTATTGTTCAAAATGTTGAAATTGAGACTTTTGGACTTATTTTTTCACTAAAATTAATGTTTTTGTAATTACACCAAGAGTAAAGTACCGAAAAAAGATACCGTTGGGTACCGGCACCGAAATTCAGGTACCGATACCGGTACCATACCGGTTAAAATGTGAACGATACCCAACCCTAACAGTAACACATTATTTTAAGGTACACTTTTCACCATTAACTAGTTGCTTATTAGCATGCATATTACTAGCATATTGGCTGTTTATTAGTATCTATAAAGCACATATTAATGCCTTATTTTAGATCCCTTAATCCAACCCCATACCTAAACATAACAACTACCTTACTAACTATTAATGAGCAACAAATCAGGAGCTTGAGGGAAAATGCTTAGTAAATAGTGAATGTGTTCCCTATCTAAAGTGTTACCGAAAATACAGTTTATACAGTATAAAAACCATTATGCTGATGGAATGTCCCTATAATGATAGGAATACTAGTGTGTATGTGTATGTGTGTGTGTGTGTGTGGGAGAGAGAGAGAGAGAAGGATATGTTTGTATATCTGTGTCATCGGACAGGATGAGCTTATCACGCTGTGGCCTCTCCCAGCATCCTCAGGGTCTTTTGCTTCTCTCTTGAGAAACACGGGTGGAGACCTCCAAACTCTTTATCATCAGCTCATGATGGATGAGGTTTACTCAACACCCTTCACTTATGCAGAGCCGTGTCGTTCTTTATTATCTCGGAGGAAATGTGCAAGTCCTCTGAGAACAGTGCTTTATATGAATTGCCTTTCTTCGTTTGTACATGGATATAAATATCTAATGTAAAAAACCTTTCTGATCGTATCGCATGCAAGAGGTAAGATGTGTCTGTGCATCGCCCCTTTAATAAAATAATGTGTAATGCACAAATAATCTGCATTTATTTTTCTAATAATTCAACGGACCGGAGTCAATTATTCCTCTCTTACTAAAGTTACCACACCTTTAAGACATTTTTTTCAGATGATGTATTTCAAGACATTTGTCAGGTTTTTGTCCTTAAAATGCTCTTAGGACTAATTTCTTATGCATCTCATCTCAAGCCTCCGTTGCTAATTCCATAATGTCATTTTAGAGCTATATAGAGGCTTGAGCCACTGATAATGCACTCTAATGCAGTTATTAGAAAGAGAGAGAGCTCAGTTGTAGCTGTGTGGAGCTTGTGTTAATAGAGTGCTGCAGGGATGACATCAAAACCCGGAAGACTAATTCACCATGGGTTCCCTCCAGATTTTCATATTGGGGTTTATAATGGGGTTTTTCAATTTATGAGTAAAATAAGGTCTGTGGTAAACATAACGATACTTTAACGTTTTGCTCTACAGTGTAAATTACACACACCTATAACGGAAAACACACATTTTTGAAGATATGATTAATTAAAAAAAAAATACAAAATAAGCATTTTTCTACACAAGAATTTTTGGGGTGGGAGTGTGTGCAGTTTATGTTGTAGAACAAAACATTCAAGGATTATCAAGTTATGTTTAACACAGACTTTATTTTACTCATGAATTGAAAAACTCCATTATAATGTTCAGCAAAATAAGAAGCTTTGTTAATCTTGTATTATCAAATCTAATGAAAAAGTGACGTTCATCGGTTAAATATGTATAAAGGGTAGGCATAATAAGCAAGGCTTCTGCCTATACCTTTTTTTGAAGTTATGTTCATTTATTTATTGTGAAAAGTTGTCTGTAAGGACTGAAATAAACAGAATTGATTCATTGATTGAAGCTTTTGGGGTAGTGCACATTAATACATGTTTTTTTTTTAAACGATACATCTGTTCTTGTTTTATTTGAAATGTCAATCCTTTATGTATTTCCCATTGATTGAACTTGGCACAGCTTAGGAGTCCAATTTCTATATTATAGAGACTTTACTGTCTTGTTTGTTTTACCGCTCTTGGCTCAAAGGGCAGCTGAAGTAAAAGAAGCACAGTTCAGTAGTTTAAGGAAAATGATTGGTTGACCTTTTACTATGTAAAAAAAAAAAAAAAGGAAATTTGAAGTCTTCAGGATAGGAGTTGTCTAAAATTGCACATAGAAAGGGCAGCGAGGTCCAGTTTCTTCGTGAAATATTGATGGGGAGCAGACGGTATGTAAATTCTCAGTCTCGGGCCGTCCCAGGGGTTTAGCTCTCTGCCAGCCTGTACGGAAAAACAGACGGATGAAAAGATCCCATTTACATAACCACCAAGCAAACAGAACCATTACTCATAATTGTGCCGTTGATTTGGATGATATAGAAAGGAACTTAATGCCCCTCTCAAAATAAACCCAAATTACACAGTACGATATTACATTGGCTCCCTCATCACCCTTTCCAGAAGTTCAACTTGAATTTCATTCAATCAGAGGAGATACTGTAGTGACCTCACATGTCCTCTAGATGGAGAGCCAGACCTCTGAAGAGACTATTCATATTCAACTCTAGCTTAAAATGTTTCTTGCTGTCTTTTAGGTGTATAAAGTTGGCTTAGACAGCTTTGACACCTATGACCAGCATTATGGAAGAGGTCTCGTGAAGGACACGATCACGGAAGGTAAGCTCGACCACAGGGTCAAAGCATCATGCTGTTTACACCATAACACTGTTACTTAAAACAGACTGTGTTTCTGGTGCGTTTATCTACGATTAATAAGGAAAACGAGCTTAATTTACTCTTAAAGACCCCTTGAAATGCTTTGACAAGCACAGTGTTCTTTCCTGGATTGAAATGTTGTCTTGTAAAATGCAACTGGGTTGGGAGATATCAAAGCTTTTCTCTTTTTTTAATAACTAGACAAAGTCTACTTTGTGAACCAACTTGTTATTGTTAGTCACAGGCAGCTAGTATTAGCCATTGTTGCCCAGTAGATTAAAATGTTTAATAGAAGCGAAATAAAGAAAGTAAAGAAGTATTTCTGTGGCTCAAACAGTAAAGGATGTTTCTCAGGAAATGAACTTTTTATGAACTGTTTTTATGCTCAGAAAATCTGAAAAATTCTCAGGAAATGCATTGTACATAATAAAATGTGCAGATTTAGTGCAATATAAGTCGCTTAGAAAAAAAATGTGTGCAAATGCATAAATGTAAAATACATTTAGTACATCTAGTTAAAAAATAAGAGGCATGAACACAAGGAATAATTATATGGTAAAAAGTTTTTAATAATTAATTATTTTTTCACATCTCTGCTACTCTCATGTTCTGTGATTACTGATGCAATATGACTGAAACAACAATGAAAGTAATGAAGTTGAGATCATGTATTTTTTTCATTGTACAGCCCCCGTGGTGTGTCTACACCAAATGCCAAAGTTTCCATAAATGAAGTGAATTTAAATTGTTATTTTAATAATACAGTTTTCTTAGGAATACTAACCAATTTACTTGGGTGTCCATGTATTTCATTAAGTCATTTGTACGCATTAATTTAGTGACTGCATAGGACATGATAGGAACAAGAATACCCTCAAAATTATAAACAAACATTTTAATCTCAGAAATAGATTTTTCTTTCTTTTTCTTATTATTATTTTAGCATAAGTGATTCGTCAGTAACCATTTAACTTGTGTAACTTGTGTTTTTTGCATTTGCAGTTTACACATTTATTAGCAGCAGAGACTAATTTATTTATTTATTTAATTTTTTTTACCAAGCCCTATTCAGGGTTCCCACAGTTATTAAAAAAACTTGCAAATATTAGAGAATTTCAAAACTAAAAAAAAAAAAAAAAGCATTTGACTTTTTCTTTTTTTTCTTTTCTTTTTTTTTTTTCTTCTTCTTTTTTATTTTATTTGTATTTTATTTATTTTTATTCTCAGAAAATTCCATTGGCTAGAAATAGCTCATTTTGAGTGCTGTCTTATAAAGTGCATATTAAAAAAAAATATGTCTGGTATTTGGCCTTCATTGAAAAAGTCATTGGTCTTTTGTGTGGGAACCCCGTCTATTGCATCCTTTTTCAAATCTCAGGCATAGCATTTTAATAAATTGGTCTTATGCTTGCATGTATAACAATCATTAATTTACATCTCAATATGTTTAGCTGAACTCATCAGGAAATAGTGTCCTTTTTTAAGTTTCACATGGATCTCTTTTGTTTGTAATTTGTGTGTTATGTTTTATTAGCTTGGTTGTGATTGATGTCAAAAGACCACAGCTAGTATAATGCGGCAAGTGTACGAAAAACAATTTCATATTCTTGTTCACATGCACCTTTAAAGTGGCACAACATGGGGACTGTTTGTACCAATAAAGATAAAAAAGTGCATGAATAGCATAGCTCTGTGGAAATATGTGTCTTCGGGCAAAGTTCAAAAATTGCCTTTGTGCCTATCAAATAAAAAATAGTATTTTTTGCAACTCCTGGTGTAATAAAGGTTTTCAGTAGACCTCAAGAACTGCAGTGGTCTACTCAAGCTCTGGAATACTATAGTGCTCTCCATTATGATATGCTTTTGTTCACAAATAAATTAACTGATGTCATGTTTACATTCTACCTTTATGGTTATCTGGACAAAGACACATTGTTATATAGTCATACATGCATAACTCAATAATTTATGTCATTATAATCATTTTATCTTATTTATGCACTGAAATTATAAGTGAAAATACTATTTGTACATTTATTCTTTTTGTTAATTACTAAAAATGATCGGTCATTTCTTTTTCTGATTGTTATATATATATATATATATATATATATATATATATATATATATATATATATATACATACATACATACATACAAATTTATTTAATAATAGTATATAGCACCTGATTGGTTACTGCTGTATGTGTGGTGCTGAAAGCACTTTAGTGAGCCTTTGGTGAGACTGGATATTTCCCTGTGGAATAAATTGATCAATCTTGTTTAAGGGCATGAAACTGTTGAATCTCAAATGGACAAATGAAGTCTGAACCCTCACATCAACGTTTGTACACTGACTAGATGTTTTGTTTGGTAGAACGGCAGGAATATTTCCATGGCATTCATTTTCTGGACGATATGATGTTATCTCTTTGGTGTCCTAACGCTTGCTGTTCAATATGCTGAAATATAACAAGCCTTGGTTAGCAGTGATGTCTCAATATACGTCCATTTTTGAAAAGCTGACTTGAACTTTGTATCAAGCTAAACTTAAGAGATTAACACAAAAAGACAGAATTCTGCAAATGAAAACTACAACTCGAATGTTATCACATTCAGATGGTTTCCAAATTAATAATGCATTCTAAATGTCAGCCATGGTTTCCTGGGTAGACTCAAAGCCCTGAACTGTTTTTATAGTGATTTTTCATGAAAATCAAATAAACTAAAGTTGTTGTAATGGGCATTCGTCACGGAAAAGTGAACAAACTCAAAACCGATCAATGAACACTCTGGTTTAAGCAAATCTGATGCTTACTGACCTGTATAGTGTGTAGTATTTGGAGATATAATGTCTGTTCAACCCTGACCTAATAGTTCTCTAAACAAATGACCACTTTTGAATATAGTTACATGAACTTGATAATTAATCTGTTGATATTGAGTGTATATTTGGCAAATTTTCATTAATAAAATCTACATTTAATACCAGGTTTTGTTGCTTGTGCTTATTTTATGGGATGTTCTATGCATTTAAACTTGGGGAATTCATAAGTCACACATAGTCGTAGGTTGATTTTCAACCTCTTGAAGGAATAGTTCGACCAAAAAGGAAAATGTATTCACCCCAGGCCATCCAAGATGTAGAGTTTGTTTCAATATCTTCTTTAATCCACTCAACCCCAGTCCCTCAGTTAATATCTTGTGAGGCGAAAAGCTGCATGTTTGTAAGAAACAAATCCAGCAAGGCGTTTTAACTTTAAACCATTGCTTTTGGGTAAAATGCATGTCTATAATCCATAATAACGCTTCCTCCAGTGAAAAAGCCTATCCCGTTGTCATCAAAATCCACCAAAACATTAATTTGGAACTGTTTTCTCTTGTAAACGTTGTTTGATCTGTGCATATTTATCTCCTGAATCAGAAAAGACTACTTCTTTTTACTAGAGAAAACAATATTATGGATAGCAGACTCATATCTTTGTTTTGAACTTGATGATGGATTTGTTTCTTCCAAACACACAGCTCTTCACTTCACAAGACATTAATTGATGGACTGGATTCATGTGGATTATTATGTTTTTAGCAGCTGTTTGGACTCTCATTCTGACGGCACCCATTCACTACAGAGGATCCATTGGTCAGCAAGTGATGAAATGCTAAATTTCTCCAAATCTGTTCTGATGAAGAAACAAACTCATCTTACATCTCGGATGTCCTGAGGGTGAGTACATTTTCATTTTTGGATGAACTATTGCTTTAATATAACTGGAGACAGAAAACCACTGCACCATAGCATGCAATGTCATTATTAGTTAGTGGTGTTTGGCAAGGCAAATTTAATTTGTTATTTAAATAGAATCACTGTTCAATTAAGCCATTGTAATGTCTTGGTAATGAGCTCATCTTTATGGAGAAGGGTGACTGAAAGCGGTGAACTGGTCTAGAACTCATGCTTGTATCTACCATATGCTGCCAGCATCAAATTGATCTGGGTGGGTGTAGGTGATGTGATGAATGCATAGACACACACACACACACACGTCTGGTCAGCTATCCTTGTGGGGACTCTCCATAAGCGTAATGGTTTTTCTACTGTACAGACCGTATATTCTATTGCCCTACACCAACCCTACCCCTCACAGTAAACTTTCTGCATTTTTAGATTTTCAAAAAACTTAATTCTGTACGATTTATAAGCTTTTTTTACCCGTGGGGACCACAATTTAGGTCCCCACCGTGACACGAGTCCGTGTGTAGTCAGGTTTAAGTCCCCACCAGGATATATAAACCAGTACACACACACACACACACACACACAGACAGACAGAGACTCATCATGGGGTTTTTTAATGTCACATGTATGACAGACTAGTGCTGAACCGCTTGTCTCTTCTCGTCTGCACGTGGCCAGGTGGACCCGAGTGCCATGTAAATATTCATGAGTGGCTGATGTGAAGTTGAATGTTATCGCACAGGGATCGAGATGTCTTTTGACACGTCCTGTCATATTATGTCTTTGCAAGCCTACTACTGAACTGTGTATTTGCACTGAACTAGCTTACTATATCCACCTACCATTTTTAGAGCCTAAATTCATTTCCTGTTTTGTTCACAACGTAGTTTTAGGATATGAACAATAAAAAACAAAACAAAAAAAGGCTTTATTAATGCAAAAGTGTGATGTGTTTGTATTTAATTATCTGGAATGATAATGCATTATAGGAACACTTTGATCTACTAAAATCTAAAATATCTAAAACTAATACTGAAATGTAAATAAAAACTATATAGACAAACAAAATGACAATTACGAGCGAAAACAAAAAATATTTAAAAAAAATCTAAATATTAATGAAAACCATAATAGTATGCCAATGACATTAAAATAACACTGCTATGCAGTGACATGGTTTGTAAGGGACACACATTCTTGAAAACTAATAGCCTAATTGCCATGACTGTTTATTGAGAACAACTGACAATAATTTCTAGTGCAAGTAAGTTTCTGACATGAAATCTATGATGTCTTTTTTAGAATTTTCACAAACCTGTGATAAAATCTCCAACTCCGAACTCACTGTCAAGACGGCAAAGTTTTTTTCATATTATTATTTATTGTTAATATTTCCCTCCATGGGGAATCGATTTACATGCGTTTAGAAATCGGCGTCTCTTGGGATTTTGGTCTCATTTTTCAGCAGGATGCTACGAAGCAATGAATCCGGTTCGATCCGGGTATCCACGCACACGAGCGCATGCTACGTAACATAACAATTCTTCCTTCTGAAGCTGACCGGTCGTAAAAGTAACGTTTCCACTTTTTCAGGTAAGTGTCTCTTCGTGAAAATGTTTATAACGCCATTTGCGCATAGTGGGTTTGTTAGTTTAGTTTTCGATATGTTTCTACAATATCGTGCCCAATTCTGTTCCTGAATATTTACCTTCCTGCTTTTAAAGTTCAGCTCCAGTCCTGATCAAAGACAACTGAACCAACTAATCAAGATCTTCAGGAGCTCTTAATAATTACAGACAGGTGTGTTTGATCAGTGCTGGAGCTGAACTCTTCAGGTAGGTAGATGTCTGGGAAAAGGATTGGGCACCTGTGTTTCAAGTAAGAATGTACATTCTGTGTTCGGAGTTGCAATTACACAACGCAGATGTCAGCGATCTTGGTCAGTTAGTTGCGTTTTACATGAAACATTATTATTGGAAGGTTGGCATGTCATGACTTTTGCAGACTTTGTACTTTTTTTATGCATTTGGAGTTGTGTCATCAGCGATCTTGGTCCGATGAGGTAAGCTTAATTTTGCATTTAGAGTTGAGATAACACAATGCGTCATGGACCACAACGCGGTGGTCTCAGTCAGATGGTACTTTTACAAGATACACCTTTCCTCATCGTTCATTCGTTTGTGAAGCCATGATGCATCGACCTTCCTATAGTACTGTTTATGCATAGACTGCATAGTTTGGGCAATATTGTGACGACTGCGCAGTCTGCGGTCCAGGACATGCTCGAAGACAGGTGTGTTTGATCAGGGCTGGAGCTGAACTCTTCAGGTAGGTAGATGTCTGGGAAAAGGATTGGGCACCTGTGTTTCAAGTAAGAATGTACATTCTGTGTTCGGAGTTGCAATTACACAACATGGTTGCAATTACACAACGCAGATGTCAGCGATCTTGGTCAGTTAGTTGCGTTTTACATGAAACATTATTATTGGAAGGTTGGCATGTCATGACTTTTGCAGACTTTGTACTTTTTTTATGCATTTGGAGTTGTGTCATCAGCGATCTTGGTCCGATGAGGTAAGCTTAATTTTGCATTTAGAGTTGAGATAACACAATGCGTCATGGACCACAACGCGGTGGTCTCAGTCAGATGGTACTTTTACAAGATACACCTTTCCTCATCGTTCATTCGTTTGTGAAGCCATGATGCATCGACCTTCCTATAGTACTGTTTATGCATAGACTGCATAGTTTGGGCAATATTGTGACGACTGCGCAGTCGGCGGTCCAGGACATGCTCGAATATCTTCACCGTGTGGCCCAGCTGATAGATAGGCAGGTATTTTTGGAGCAGCCGTGACATTGCCCTTCTTCCATATCAGCACCGTGATGCTGTCAGCCAAGTCCTACATGGCCTACCAGAGTTCACAATCTTACAGAAGAGCATCACAAGCATCTCTGCCTCTTGCATTCCCATAAGTTTCAACACATTGGCATGGAGATCTTCTGGTCCAGTCGCTTTGCCCATCTTCATTTTGCTGATTGCAACCATAACTTCAGCTGCCGTGATTTGCGGGACCGGACGTAGATGCGCCACTGCACTTGGTATCGGTGGATGCTGGCGTTCTTCATTGCAAATGGTATTAATCATTGCAAACACAGGTGAAGTGCTCCTTCCACTGGTGAAGGATGTCCGGCGGATTTTTCAAGAGCTGCCCATTTATGTCCCTGACATGTTTGTCATGCCTGATATTTAATGCATTGATGGCAGTGCAACCCGAATGTGGTGCGTAAGCGGAAAGTACTCAAAGGAAGTTATTGCCCGTCTCAATCTTGACCGACATCAGGTGGGCAAAGATGTTCTCCACAGACGTGGTGTTATCGCGGTACTTCTGGCTCACAGCCACCAGCACACCATTCCTCGTTGTTGATGTACCGTTGTAGATTAGCTTGAAACAAGTCCCCGGTTTTCTCGGATTTGCCGTCTTTCCACTTGGTCTATTGGATGCAGAGGAAGTCCACCTTTCTGCTTTTCAGGTTGTCAGCCAATTCCCTGCCTCTTTCAGTCTTTGTTTCAATGTTGGGTTGGGCTCAAAGTCGTAGCCATTGGACTCACTTCTTTACCCTGTCCTGTCCATGGAAAGGGAGCTCTCATCCACTTGTCGCATCGCGTTTCTCAATCTAAATTTTGGGCTGCTTGTATTGAGATGCAACATAGAATACCACCAACCGGCTCATTGCTCCATCTGATGTTGTGGTGCCTTCATTGTTCACCAAGGTCTAGGAGGAACTTGCCCAGCCGGTATCATGTGGAGGTGATGATAGGACTTTACCAGCCATCAACAGTCAATAGAGTGTGGTGCAGGTATGACGTCAGAACCCAGAAGACTAATTCACCACTGGTTCCTTTGAGATTTTTCTATGGGGTTTAATAATGGAGTTTTTCAATTTATGAGTCAAATAAAACCTGTGGTAAACATAACTTGATAATACTTTGATATTTTGTTCTAAAACGGCACACACTGACATCCCAAACTGTCTTATCTATTTACTTATTAGAAACATATGTTTTCAAAAAATAAACATAACTGCTTTGCGTTTTCGGTATGAATGTGTGCAGTTTATGTTGTAGAACAAAATGTCAAAGTACCATCAAGTTATATTTACCATAGACCTTATTTTACTCATAAACTGAAAAACCCCATATGAAAATCTCGAAGGAACCAGTGGCGAATTAGTCTTCTGGATTCTGACGTCATAGCTGCACCACACTAGTAAAATAAATAAATAAATTTAAAACATGCAAAAGCTCTTGTGTGTCATTGAATTTCTTCTTTCTTTTTTTTAAATCATGTTTTCTTAATGTAAATTGTTGTGAATACATGAATTGCTGTTTGTAGTAAATATAAATTAACTTACACATTTGTTTTGTATTTTGTAAATATCTCTATTTAGAAACTATGACTTATTTATAAAAATGTAGTTTCCTTCTATTTTACTTAACTAGGCATATCTTAAGTGTATTCATTAGCAATATTATGTGTACAGACCAACGTTTTTGTTTCATTCTGTATTTTAGTATTAATATTTTTTTTTTCTAATCGTGTCACGCCCATGGACTGTTTTGTCTGTTTTCCTCCCCCACGTGTTCCATGTTCCCCCCTGTGACCAAGTTTCTCTTTCATGTTGATTATGTTCATTGATGTCAGGTGTTCCTCGTTTTGTTCTAGAGTATATTAGCCCTGTGTTTCCTGAGTCCTGTGTCCTGTCTTAAACGTCTATCCCCGGTGCTGCGTGTGTGTTCCTTGTTGTTTTGCTTATTAAAGACTGTTCGTTGTAAATGCTCCTTCACTCCTTGATCCTACACAGTAGGCACCCGGTGACAAATCGCAGACAGATTTTAAAATTTATTTATTTTTTGTCATTTGTCATCCAGTACATCCAGACAAGAGTCAACAAGTTGCATGTGTTTTAAATGTTTAATTTTATTTTACAGTCGAGTAATTACAATATCTTGCATGTAGACCAAAGCAATGGTTAGAATTTTTTTTACATTTTTTGTGCTGTTTTATATGGAAGCCCGTTTCCGCCACTAAATAAAAAAAGGTAATTGTGACTTTTTATCTCAGAATTCTGACTTCTTTTCTCAGAATTCCGAATTTATATCTCTCAATTATGACACTTTAACTCGCAATTGCGAGTTTGTATCGCAATTCTGAGAAAAAAAGTCAGAATTGTGAGAGAAAAAGTCGCAATTACCTCTTTTATTTTTTATTCAGTGGCGGAAACGGGCTTCCATAATTTTAGGTTTAAAATTTTTACTGATTAAATGTTTCTAAAAATCCAATAAATAACATTTAATACATTTTAAATACAGATACTTTGGCGAAGATGGCCTTTTTAACTTTAGATAGTATTTTATATATTTAAAAAAAAAAATTTTTTTATGCCCAGCTATAAGCATAACAATTTCTTGAAATATTGAAATATAAATAACAGTTGAAATATTTGGCAGATGTTTGTACAGAAATTGACTTTCCAAAAAAAAAAAAAATCTACCTTGGGAAATATTTATCTGGAGTAAAAAGCATGAGCGCTCTTCTGTCAAAGCAAAACCAGGACTGTAAATGATCAGAAATATCATAATGTCCTCTTGGTGGAGCCAAAAACCTTCGCAACGTGAATAAGCACAATATATTTCGAGGCATCCAAATGCTGTATACAGTCTTAATGAACAGTGTGGCAAGTAAATGTAGCCTCACATTCACCAGAAGAATGAATATTTCAGAAGTAGATTTGTCTCTTGGAAAACATAATGTGCAATGAAGAGAATTCATCCTTCCGTGGGGTCCTGTCCAGGCGTGAATGAGGTATGAGGAATGGGAACTCAGAGGGGGTTGTTGGAACCTCTCTTAATAACCGAGCTTCATAATTTACTCACTGTGCCCCTGGGGCTAAAAGAGTGACGTCTTACAAATACGGCTGCCAGTAAACTGACAGCTCAGATGTAATGATTCTGGGTGATTGAATTTTGGGATCCAAAACTGTGGAGCCCGTCTGGCGCATCTCTCGCAAGGGAAGGTGTGCAGGCTATTCAGACCGCACTTGAATATGGAGTGACTATGTTGCAATGACATTTCTCAAAAGCATCTCATGCTCTCCGACTCGAAGAGTAGGAAAGATGCATAATTATATTCCTTTTATAAATTATTCATCAATGCAAACCACCAGTTTTTTTTAAAAATTATTATTATGGCTCAGAAACGTACTCTTTCAGAGCTCAAGAGACATTACCGAGTTCTCATTTGTTTCATTTATTTGTCATCTTGGTCTCAGATGTTTCTCCTAAACGTAAGTCCCGACATTTATGTGGACACAAGCTCAAATCGTTTGCTTTTGGAAGAATTTTGTTGAGAAATATTTGAGTTCAAAAAGAAATCTCTTATGATTGCAGACTTTGAAATCCGAGCACAGTTTGAGACATTGTTGAGATCCCTTCTGAAACGAAAGGAGACACTTGAGACTACTGTTATTTATTTATATTTTTCCAGATGAGAATCAGAAAGGTAAACTAGAAGAGTTCATCAAAAGTCTCCAGTGAGATGTTCGATCTCATTTGGGCTTTTTCTTTCCCCTGGGCAGTGCCAGTATAAGGGTTGTTGTAAACTGAGCAACTGAATGTTCAATTGCACTTGTATTTCTGTTGTGACTAGGAGTCTTAACAGAGCCATAAATAATGCAAGCTTGCACGTTCAGAGTATTTAGATGGCCTTCAAGGCAGAAAGCACACTGCTTCCCTGGTGGTTATCAGAAAAAGCCTTGCAGGCTTCAGAGATGTTGTCTACTGTTTAGTAAATAAAACAGACATTTCCTGAGTTTTAACTGCCATCTCTCCCAGAAGATAATGCGGAAAAGTATTCCCTCAAGATAAGTTGATAAGTAAAGTTTGGACATAGTGTTCAAAGTCACTATGCATTTTTATACAATAATAATTGAAGACATTTTTAAGCGTATATTAATGAAATTTCCCAAGAGAAATCTGAGGGATAATTACGGTAAGTAGGCTGTTTGGTTCAGAACCACCGCAATGACTAAAACTCTGAGTAATGCAGAGGATGCTTATTTTGTGTTGGTGCATTGTAGCAGAAACAACAGGCTTGCCAAACGTCATGTCACCATGCAAACATCCCCAAAATGTTGTATTATTTTTTTAAACGACCTATTGTTGCGGTTCTCTTTCGTTGACTGATATGTCTATACCAGTGGTCATGAATTGTGTTACTAAAGTTTGGACAGCATGCTTGAGTCATGCTTTTAGTATACACACTGGGGGGAAAAATGGTAAAAAATGGCTAAATGACCTGGTTTTATTAAAGTAAAAATATCCACATCACTGAACCAACCTATAGACATCAAGTTATACCAACAAAACTAAATTGTATGGGTGAAATCAGGTAGAAATATCTTTTTAAGGTAACAATTGTATGGTTTCCACTGCATCATTCATATATGTGGGTTTGCTGATAATGGCAACAAGCCTTAAGATGTCTCAACATTTTGGGGTTTTATTATAAAGCTAATTTTCCAGAGGTAACTTAATATTGTTGAATAATTACATGACATTTAATAAAATTGTGTCTTAAATGTGTAGTACATCTGCATATTAAGCACTCAGTAAAGCAACTCCTACTTGAGCAAGACCCCAAAAACTGAAAACTCTGTGTCCAAATTTAGCACAGTAACCACTTATAAACTGATTATCCTCATTATTATTGAATCATATTTCTGTAGAGACCAGTACAGCATTGGCTCTGACTCCATCTGTGCTCCCCAAGGCTTTTGCTCCATGACTCAACCCTTGCCACAATCACCTCCCTCATCAAATATAGATGAGGAAAACAAGGCAGTGGTAAGTCTGCAGCTCAAAATCCGCTCACATGGTGAGTCTTTGAGAAGAAATTTTGCCGGAGAGATATTAGACCGCACTGCACAAATTGAATGTCAGTGTTTGTTTGATGTATACAGTATGTGCTTGACTTTGGAATGCGTCATTAAAATGAGCAAAATACGAACAAAAGTTCAGACATCAGTCACAAAAAATAAGATGGAGCATCAAAACCTTATAGCTCTTATCTGGCCAAGGGAGTAAAAAGTTTATCAAGGCCAAAAGAGTTCTCTTATTTAATTTGAAATTTCGTCAATCTCTTTCCAGAGGGATGCCAAACTCAAATATAAAAAAAGAAAGAAAAAAAAAGTGTTATGTCATGAAACTCAGTTGCAGAGTATTGATCTTAAACTCGAACTGTTGGTGAGTAATTTCATAAATGTGACTGCAACCCACTAGTGCTTCATCATCATGGGATGTTTTTGAAACGAGGCTGTTCACGACCGACTTGAGACAGCCAGTTGTGTTCCTAAAAATGCCTGAATCTTGGTTATCACCAGTGGAATTGGGCTTTCCGAGAAGTCCATAAATAATGTGTCTTTTATACCACCTGAAGATGACCAAGTGATGTGATGAAGAAATATATCAAAATAACATTTACTTTCACTTGTAATAATGCACTACGCTATGCCAGGTTTAAATGGCCTTCATTGTGGAAAGGAAAAGCTCTATAAGACCACTGTATTTCTCACATGTCCCTGTCTGTCTCTGTCAGCGAGGGTGACAGACCAGTCAATGACCAGGTCTTACCTCGCTGTTGAGGTGATTTTTCACCAGGAACGCTGCTAGCAATAAAGAGTTCTAATTCAGTCTGGGATTTCATAGCAACTTCAAATGCATTGAGTCCTGTCAGAGTAGCCATCCTTTTGGGACATCCAAGCAAGCGCTATACTGTATAATTCGACAGAGTGCTGTGTTCCGATTTCCCAATGGTTCGTAATGTCTGAAGCTATCCTGAGAGAGATTTCTGTGTGCACATATCTGGAAAATGTGCTGCAGTCTCTAGAAAGATTACAGAGGGGTTTAATTTGCGGATGCTTGACAAAGTCAGAGTTTGTCATAAAGTGGCACTTTATTCAAATGCCATAAATTCATTCATTGAACTTCAGTGATTGGCTCCATAGAGGGCTTGTGAATTAAATATACATTAAACAGCATGCGTTAACACAATTTTCTTAGCTGCATGGCCTCATTGTGAGTTTTTTTCATCAGTCTAATTCATGATTTCATTTTTTTTTCTTTTTCATCCCAATGCATTCAGACACTCGTCTTTTCATATGCGGGAAGATTTGATTTCCTTGAGTGGAAAAAAGAAGCGTGACATTTTCAAATAAATTGCATTTAAAATTTCCATAGATGAACTGAATGTCATTGTAGGCCGATCAAGAATCAATAAGCCATTTTTATATGTGCCACTCTTGCAATCTATTTTCATCTCAACTGCTGGAGATTGTCTGTAAAGTTCAAGGCCCGATCTTGAGTATCGCTGCTCCGCAAGACAAACACTGAGAGTGACGCTCACCGCACTGCCGATTGGCCCTGTCGCCTAAAGAGGTTTTTGTTGCAATGCTAGCAGACTGATGTAAAAAACTGGATCTGAGGTATGTTAAAACCAATCAATTCAGTGACCTTTCAGGTTCTGCTATATGGAATCCCGGTTGGAAATCCTATTTTTATCGATGAACTTGGTGATGTGGTGAAGTTTCTGACCCGCTTTAATAATGAATGATGACTCAAACTACAAATCAGGCCCCAACAGGCTTCAGTTGGCAGCACAATTGAGACCAATTAGCGCAAACCTCAAAGGAGTTTGAAAAACTAGTGAATTTACAGCTAGTCTGCCCAGCTTTTCCCCACAGGCTTTAATTCACAAGGGTGAACAGAAAATTGTGCAACAAGCATTTGAATCAATGTGCGAAATACAGCAAAGAAACATTTATGTCTAAAGTTATAAGGCTTTTACGGAGCCCTGCAAATGACATAAAAATAAATCAATTGTGCACACGATTTACTATTTCGTTCCCTCGATGTACTAAAATGTGCACATCACGATTACTATTTCATTCCCTCGATTTGCTCATTCGTTCTCTCGATTTATAAATCGTGTGCACGATTTAGCAAATCGAGGGAACGAATTAGTAAATCGTGCACATGATTTAGTCTACTATTTTTTTTCCTGCGTGCCATGTGCAGGGCTCCGTAGGCTTTTTATCTGGCTGAGATGGAAAAATGTGTTCTATAGATGCATTACATGCAGGGACGAGGGAAGTAGGGGTGCTGAGGGGGCTGCAGCACCCCCTGTTTTCACATGGTTGCAAATGCAACGCCAAGTTTGTTCATTTAAATTGATTCAGTTTTAGCATTTAATAATTTATTTGTAATGATCTCTGAAATGTAAATTGTACGTGGGCTATAATAGATAGATATAATAGATATAACTTGTGATGCTTTCTATATGGGATGATTAGCCTAATCCTCATGAACACGTGACGCTGGCGCGTGGTATCAGACATGAACTATACAATTTGTTTAGTACCCCAACCGAAAACATCTTCCATCTTCCCCCCCCCTTCACCAAACCGAAAACATCTTCCCGCGCCCCTGATTACTTGTCAGTATGCTAAAGGATTACCTGGTTATTTATCAGTGCTTTAGAATATTCTTAAAAATTACAGTATTTGTCTGAGAGAGAACATGAAGGATTATCCTGACAGCAGAGGAACTTTGATTGACACCTAATGTAGTCCCATTACTCTTCTGTCCTTCTCGTTTTCAAACGTAGAGTAGTCCTTGGATTAACAATTAATAAAACAACAGGATCCTCATCAGTTACCACAGCAGGGCTTTCCTCTTCCACCATGGGCCTGTGATGATACATTACATAACTAAACTAAACCAGCAAATCACCTTATCATCTGTTTTCTGTCTATCTTTGACAGATTAATCTTGCCAATTGTCAATTATTAGCTCAAGAGTCTAAAAACACCGTTGATTGACACTTTTCTCTTGAATGTTATGCATTAAGCCTTGATCCACATGCTTTGTAGCCTTCAATCTTAAGAAAAGTCTCTTGAGTTAGGCCTGACTTTTACATAGTGGTGTGTCTTTAGGTCGACCGCCCTTCACAAACAAGGCCATGGTTTCCCGTTATTACTATTGATTCGTGGACAATATGCGTGGTAGCTAAAGGCAAGAATGAGACTGTGTCTGCTTTGCAGGCTTCGGTGTATCAGTATCAATGTCTGAAGGTCTCATCTCCCATCCCTGAGGACAAGATGATGAAACTGAATTTGACAGCCTCTCAAAGCGTTATAAAATCTAAGTTGTGTGCGAAGAATGCGCTATGCAGGTGTTCTCATATAAAAGATGCAAAGGTAAGACTTTGGGCTCTGTTCCGAAACTCAATGAGTTTGCTGTCTACTGCCTACATCTTAAATGAAATAGAGCCTGATAAGTGACACTCTACAGGCATCAGACAAATTCAACAGACTCCGCTCACAACTGTGGGGTTTGCGTGTTGCAATAATCAAACACAATATTCTAATGAGCAAGAAATACACAACACAAAATATTAGGTAAAACGTTTTTTTTTAAAGGAATAGACTGGGTAATAAAAAATAAATACATATGTAATTGTTCCCCATTTCTCAAAAAAGAAAAAAAAGGGGGGTTCCAGTGAGAGACAATGGAGGTAAATGGGGCCAATCAGTGATTGTTAAAAATATAGTAAAAAAACAACAAACCAAAACAAAAAAAAAATCAAAATGCATTTTAACATTAATTTAGTTTGAGAAAATTTCTTACTTACCAATTTCTTTTTAGTTATGTTTATTTATTTTAAAACCTGTTTTATTATTTTATATCCTATTTTAATTTTATTGACATGACAATGCAATACTATAAACCCTAAAACTGTAAAAGCTGTTTAAATCATAATTTATCAAATAAGTTTAACAGAAGAATTAGTGATCTTATACAATTTCATTCCCAAATGACAAATTAATTTTTTTTTTAAATCTACAAAAATTGGCCATGTTTACTTACACACACACACACACACACACACACACACACACATATACTTGTTTTATTTTAGCTAAGCAACATTTCTCATTTTTCATTTAGTTTTACCCTGATTTACTAAAATAACTAACTAAAATTATAACAAAAAATATCTTGATATATTTTAAAATACTCAAAATAATACAAATGATAACAATAAAATTAAAACATTCAAAATGTGAATAAAAACTAATAGTATATCAATTATACTAACACTGGCTTCCACTGAAATTGTCTTAATGTAACCCTTTACCTTTTTTTTTTGGTAATGCATTTTATGCAAAAAAAAAAATGCTGTTCATTAAGCGTAACTTTTATTAAACCAAGAATATTCCTTTACCTGTTTTTATAGTTTTGTTTTTAAAAAGGCTGATAAGGCTCCAGATTAGGGCTATGTTATGTCCTGGAACCTAAAGTGTTTGAATTGCAGCCGTGGCATTTCTAAGACCGTGGTGAAGCCCATTTACTCTGGTATAAGATCAGTTGTACCTTTTCCTCACTGTACTTTCTAGCCAGGGTCGCCTATGGTTCGCATTCTGCCCAAAGCGTACACCCACTATAAATGTGCAAATGAATCACAGCTCTGCTGTACGCCGCTGGAAATATAACCATTTCATTATGAACAGGCTGTTTGAGCATCGCACAAAGAAAAAGAAAAGTATCATCTGCATCATGTGTGCAATGGCAGTCGGCCTTACAGCTGTCACAGGCACAATAGATAGGCGTGATGAACAGCGTTACATTCTAGCCACACAATCAGCGTGTGGGCTGTATTTCACCACACACACAACACGTCAAATCCCCCTGCTCATGGTGACATTTTATATATCCCCTACATTTTAACGAGACTTTCTTTCATTGTCTATGCTTCCCATTCTCCACGTTGTCTCTCTTCTTTTTCTGACAAAAATACAACGAAAAGTGTACTTAAAAAAAAAACGTATTTTGTAAATATAAACAAATTTGGATTATGATCAACATAATCCAAAAAACAAACACCAAAAAAGTTGGGACAGAGGCAAAATAAAAGTGAAAAGGTTATACAATATCTAAATGAAAAAGGAGGATCTCAGTCTTTGCAAGTAAAGCTGGATTATGGCTCATCACTTTGTGCCAAATTCCATGAGAGAAGTGTCAAACAAATTGAAAATCTGATTTCTCAATGCGAAATTTAAGTCTTACACCAACTACCACACATAATATTACAGCGTGCTAGACACAGAGTGAATGTGCTGTCCAAACTCGGTCCTGGAGGGCCGGTGTCCTGCAGAGTTTAGCTCCAACCCTAATTAAACACACCTGAACCAGCTAATCAAGCTCTTACTACACTGTAAAAAATTACCGTGAATTTAACGGTAAAAGACTGTAAAAATGCTACAGTAAAAACCTGTTAAATGGTTAATGATAAATTCCCCTACTATATACGGTGAAAAACTGTATTGGACATTACATGTATTGGACATTAATTTTACGGTAGTATACCGCTTTTGGAAGTGAAAAAGAACGTATAATTTACAGTGATTAACATTCCCAGAATTCCCTGCGTTACATTTCAAATTTGATGTTTTTTTGTTGAAACAACTATGTTTCTTAGTTTTTTCTTATCAGTTTTGTATATTAGGGTTGTGTGTTACACCTAATGTTGTTAAATGAATGTTTATTGCATGATTTCAGTTTCATGTGTGTTACTATGATGGTGTTTAGCGTTTGTGTGAATGACACTGTGCACCTTCTATATATGTTAATAT
>NW_015505400.1:881759-909602 GCF_001515645.1 Sinocyclocheilus grahami | reverse complement strand
ATGGGCTTTGTTTCATCATGTGACTTTCTCATCACCACCTGCATTTGGTGGTTATCAGTGTATTACAAAGGTACAAAACAGATTTCAGTACTTCAATAGGTTGGTATATTAACATTATATCATTTAATGAAAATACGATATTTAACTGTAAATTTAAGTTAAAACCTAAAACGTTTCTACAGTATTTTTTTACGGTAAAATTCCGGCAACCACAGCTGCCGTTGTTTTACCGTAAATTTTACTGAATTTTTTTACAGTGTAGGCATAGAAACGTCTCAGGTTACTTATGTAACCATGGTTCCCTGAGTAGGGAACGAGACACTGCGTCCTCTAGGGGTCGCTATGGGGAACGCCTCGTCGTGACCCGTGTCTGAAGCATACATTGTGTCATCTGGTGTCAAATAGCGCTGCCACGGATGCACACACCTTCTAAATGCTCTACTAGTGCTCGCCATAATAAATAGATAGCTCTTACTTTTTCCTTGAAAATGCACGCTTCAAACAGAACAGTCAATGAAGACGAAGAAGAGAATGATGTGTAGCTCCCGGCGCCGATTTATACTGGAGTCGCACCGGTAGTGACGTCATGGCTGTCGCCGGCCAACGAGTTGGTGTTTTTTCAATGTATGCTTCAGACACGGGTCACGACGAGGCGTTCCCCATAGCGACCCCTAGAGGACGCAGTTCGAAGTTCCCATGAAAGGGAACTTCCAGTTAGGTGTGTTGAGGCAAGTTGGAGCTAAACTCTGCAGGACACCGGCCCTCCAGGACCGAGTTTGGACAGCCCTGTGCTAGACTGACCTGCCTGCAGTCCAGATCTGTCTCCCAATGAAAATGTGTGACCCATCATGAAAAGGAGAATCAGATATCGATGACCCCCAACTGTTGAGCAGCTGGAGTCTTGCATCAAGCCTTACAGAAAAACCACATGAATTTCACATGTGCAAAAACACATGTGGCCACATATGACATTTTATTAACAAGGTTCGGGAGGATCCCGATCAGATCAACCATTTCGGCACAGGTGGAACTCGTTCAGATAATCAGCTCAACTAGCTCAATACATGTGTGTGTGTGTGTGTGTGTGTGTATATATATATATATATATATTTATCTTTAAACATTGTAATTAAAAGGACCGTGTTAAACATGCCTCTGTCCCAACTTTTTTTGGAGTGTGATACAGCCATCAAAATCTAAATTTGTTTACATTTACAAAATACTGTACCATTATTTTGGTCAGTGAAAACATTGGAAATGCAATCTTTTCTTTGTACTTTTGTCAATGAAATAAAGGCTAAAGAGAACTAACAAATCAGATTCTTGATTTTATTCCATTTTACAAAACGTCCCAACTTTTTCGAATTAATCATTTATACGAAATCATATATATCAAAATTTTAAATCAACATAATCTATTGAATTTATATTCATTCTTTTTTTTTAGAAAAACATTATAATTAAAAATAACTTTATACTTTACTAAAAGTATTAATAAATTTTAATATTACTACAATGTAACATTTACCTGTGTAAATAATAAAGTATTACATTAAAGCTTAATAACTTATAATCTTAAAAGAGCAGATTATATATATATATATATATATATATATATATATATATATATATATATACATATATATAAAATATTGATAGCGCACATCCTCTGTATCCAAAATTGAGAATTATAATTGTATATTTAAATCATGCATGTGATAATTTAAAATTTGAAACCAGCATAATCTATGGAAATTATATTCCTTCTTTGTATTAAAAATATATACTTAATAATAACTTTATACTGTACTAAAATAATTAACTACTTTTAATTATTAATTGTCTCACATTTTGACATAAAAATAAAGTATGACATTGAAGTTTAATGACTTCTTATTTTAAAAGAGCAGATTGTACAGAAAAAAACAATCTTGATAACACACATCCTCTATGAAAAATATAAATGACTTCTGTCATATAAAACATAACCAAATGCAATGAATTTTCTCTTGTTTGATTGGCAAACCCCTTCAGAAATGTACTTATGATAAGTCATTTCAGCAGATGGAAATCAAATGTTCCTGTTCACCTCTATCTCAGAAAGCTTTCATTCAATCTCAAATGTCAACAGCTGTCTTTTATCAGTTTATACATAGATCAGACTCCTATAGTAAAAAACCAAATCCTCCAGAACTTTGTGCAAATTTTATTTAACAGCTAGCCTGCTTTATTTATTTAATTCCCAAATATATATCTGCGAGCTCAATGTATTGTGTTAGAACAATGCGTTATTGTGTATGGAAATAGACTGATGCCATTTGCATATTATTTTCATAAAGCTGACAGTTCTTCCAGCGTTTTGCAGATTGTTGGATTTTGAATGTAAATACAATTGTGTTATGCTGTGCTGATAGTCTACACACCCATAAAACTTTCTTTCGGTTTTATTGTTGAAGTTGAATTGTTTCTGCTCACGAGGACTAAAATAGGCACGATTATACAATGATGATTTTATGAATCTAATGAATTAATTGAAAAGAAATACTCCATTGTGGTGATGGCCAAAAACTCTTAAGAAATCCATCATACCTGTCTAATGTGAAATGCAAGTTTTTAATACAAAAAAAAAAAGAATAAATAAATACAATATTAGAATGATTTGTTTACATATCTACATTCATATAGTTGTCTACATATTTCTTCATGTTTCATACAATTTGTGTTAATGTGAAAATAATTAGTATTCCTAGTATTATTAATAAATTAATTCATAAAAAATAATAATAAGCAATATTATTATTCCCAATCAATATTTGAATATGCATTTTTAAGGCGACTTGTACTAAAAAAAAATGCACTAGTAATGAGAGTAGTAAAAGCCTTTTGAGGAATATTTTTTACATTTTAAATAAATATTGATACATTTTTGGGGGGAGAAATAAGAATATTTTCTGAATTGTCAGAAATGCCTCCCAAACATCTCTCTTATTAGCTCAAAATGTCATTTTTGAGACAAGGACTGTGGCATGATCTCAGAGAAATTCACGAAAAAAGTATTTTAAAGGACAAAAACGGAGGATAAATGTAAAGCTCAGACAGATTCATTCCATTTCAATGCAAGTCCGACTGTAAATAAAGATTAAAGTGTAAATAATGATGTTTGCTATCAGCGCTTAGATGACCTTTTAATTGTGCACACAATATTCATAGAGTTAATCAGTTGAAAGACCCACTAATTACACAGTAATTTCACGTTTCACTCATTTACAGAGAAGTTTAAACTCCCATGAGCATTTGTGAGATAATCCGGATAAATACACCAATGGCTTAACTCTGACAATGGGATCTCACTAGGCTTCCTGTTGCGCGGTTGTTGCATCAGCGGTGCATTGCATGCTTACACCGTGCTTCAGATATATGAGACAAGATGTTGATCAAAAACAAAAGAGCTTTTGAGTGAACCCATCTCTGCCTCCTAAGAGACTTGATCAACTACCATGATTATAGCTCAGCAGCCTTATCTATTCTGCGCTGATATGATGAATTTTTCCAAGGGCATCTGGAGACGCATGAAGCAAAGACAGTTCTGAAATTTTAACAGCAGGGCTAATTTGACATCTCAGTTCTTCTGAAGAGTACCTGACCCGAGAAAAAGTTTCCAGATTAGTCACCCCAGCCAAATATACGGGGGTGCCGTTCCAAGCGTGCTTGTTGATGTTGTTGTACTATCACTAACCATCTGCAGCAACTGTTGCAGTAAAGTTACATTGCAGTTCACAAAAGCTGGGGGAGTGTTTTTGTGTGTTCAAGTCACAAATGAAAGCTAATGGCTGACTGCGATTGCGTTGGCCTTTGTAGTCGAAGAAATCGCTACCATCGCTTCCATATTGTTTTTTGAATTTTTTTTTATTTAACCAGGAAATTAAAAACTCTTGAGATTTAAAATCTCATTTACAAGAGGGTCCTGGCCAAGATAGGCAGCACATTTTGTTACACATAAAACAAAATACATTCGTTTACATATACAGAAACATACACAAATCACTCAAAACATTTACAATCAGTTTCATAGCAGAATCTCAAAAATTCGTCATGTTCTTCTAAGTAAATGTCTGCAACTTTTAGAAACATTTTTTAGACAGTGTTAATAAATTGCACTGCACTATGTCAAGTTTAATTATTTTTGCCTTTAGTAATGTAACAAGGGTTGACAGTTAGTGTAGTTAGAGCTTGCCTGGTCATAACATAGCAAAGAACTTACTAGAAAAAAGGTAAACTAGTTTTAAGCTATATACACACTACCAACCAAGAAATCATTCTAATATGGTGGTTTGCTGATAAATTATTATTGGTGCTCAATTATTAGTAATGGTTCTTCTTATTATTAAAGGGGTCATATGATGCTTTTTTAAAGATCATTATTTTGTGTATTTGGTGTAACAGAATATGTTGACATGCTTTAATGTTCAAAAAACACATTATTTTTCAAATACTGTACATTATTGTAGGTCCTCTATGCCCCGCCTCTCTCAAACGCTTCGTTTTCTACAAAGTCCCTCCTTCCGACAAGCGCAGTCTGCTCTGATTGGCCAGCTGACCCAGTGCATTGTGATTGGCCGAACACCGCAAGCACTCGTCGGAAATGGAACGCCCCTTACCATAATCGCGAGCTTCATCTTTCAAAATAAATGTAAAGACAGAGCCCGAAAGGGGAACAAAGTCACGTGACAGACACAGTGATGAAGCTGGTATGTGTGCACGGTTAAGACAGCTGACTCCACTGTGATCTCTCTCTCTCTCACACACATGCGCGCACGCACGCACGCGCACACACACACAATGCGCAAACTCCGCATTTGAACAGTCAATAGCAAATACTTAAACTAATAACAAAACAGTAGCTGATTCAGAAGTGCCAGATTGTCATAGCAAGAGAAAGGAAAACTTGAAATCGCATCATATGACCCCTTTAACATTGAAAAACATTTTTGCTGCTTAATATTTTTTTTTAAATAATAATAATAATGTATTTACTGTCACTTTTGATCAAAAGAATTACATTTTGAATTAAAGTATTCTTCAAAAAATAATCCTCAGATTTTTAATAATAGTGTAACAAAATCACAACTGCTTTTAACAATGATAATAATAAGAAATGTTTTTTGAGCAGAAAATCAGCTTATCAGAATGATTTCTGAAGAGTCATGTGACACTGAAGACTGGAGTAATTGATAAGACTCTTTTGCATCATTTAAATTTGAATGGCTTTGCAAAAGCTGTGATTGGCCTAAACATCCCCCTGTGAGAGGAGAGACAGACGCTGCTGATTGAGAAAGTGCCTGCTGTTGCCAAATAGCCATTTCTACACTTATATTTGACCTTGTATTGGGAGAGCTTGAACCGAACATTTACTGAGCGCTCTGGAGCCAATAAAAGGGAAATCCTGAAATGTAATGTGCCTTAAAAAAACATAGATACAAGAGGAAGTGCAGGTGTGTGCCAATAATTTTTTTCTTTTCAGTATAATATTCTTTGGTATAATATTTGACACATAAAACAAAGAACAGCACTTTTGTGATATAGTGATATAAATAAGATGATAGTGGTGGTCAAAACACAACAGTGTAAAGATTGTCCTAAAGAAAAAAAACTAAAAACTTTCATATTCAAAATGAGACAGTAATGACATTTTAAGTGAACTATCAACTTTAAAGGAATACTGCATCCTAAAATGAAAATTTGCTGAATATGTTCTCACAGTCAGGCCATCCAATATATAAATGCGTTTGTTTCATCATCAGAACAGATTTGGGGAAATTTAGCATTACATCACTTGCTCACCAATGGATCCTCTGCAGTGAATGGGTGCCGTCAGAATGAGAGTCCAAACAGCTGATAAAAACAACACAAGAATCCACAGGTAATCCACAGGACTCCAGTCCATCAATTAACATCTGGCGAAAAGCTGCATGTTTGTAAGAAACAAATCCATCATTGAAGGGGTCATCCGATGCCCATTTTCCACAAGTTGATATGATTCTTTAGGGTCATAATGAAAAGTCTGTAACATAGTTTGGTTAAAATTTCTCAATGGTAGTGTAAAAAACACCTTTTTACCCTGTCAAAAACAGCTCTTTCTCAGAGCAAGCCGTTTTGTAGCATTTTCCTTTAAATGCTAATGAGCTCTGCTGACCCCGCCCCATTCTTCCGAGCCGCTCTCAGAGGGACTGTTTACTTTAGCCACATTCATCGTGAAACTTGCTTATTAGCACTTTATTAGGAAAGGCGATTTGCAAAGAATCATTAAAAAAATCTTATACTAACTTCTTCCGTAGGCGAAGCTGGATCACGAATGATTCGCGCGAACATAAACGCATTTATGTAGATCGGGGACGCATTCCCTTCAGAAACAAACGTAATCCACTTCATCTTCAGCGGCTCAGATGTCGGGAGTAAATGACGACTGCTATACTCATTATTACATCCAACAACAGAACACCTCAATCGCTTAGGAGTCATTCTTGTCTTTTAACTTTAAATCGTAGTTTCTGGCCAAAATACCAGTCCATAATCCATAATAATCTCCTGTCCTCTCACATCAAAATCTACCAACCTAATTATTTAGAACTGTTTTCACTTGTAAACAGTGCTTGATCTGTGCATATTTCTCTCCTGATCCTTTTCACCGGAGAAAGCAACATTATGGATAGAGGACTCATATTTTTGCTGCAATGGTTTGAGGTTAAAAGCATCGTGATGAATTTAGACATTGATGGACTGGAGTCGTGTGGATCATTGTAATGTTTTTATCAGCTGTTTGGACTCTCATTTTGACAGCACCCATTCACTGCAGAGAATCCATCGGTGATCCTAGTGATGTAATCCTAAATTTCTCCAAATCTGTTCTGATTAAGAAACAAACTCATCTTGGATGGCCTGAGAGTGAGTGAATTTTTGTCAAATTTTCATCTTTGATTTCCTTTAACACAGCAGTTACAGGAAGAAGAGCAGGTGTGTGCAAAAAACAAACAAGCTAGTATAATTTTACACATAAAACAAAAATAGCTTTTTTGAGCGATATCAGTAAGATGAAGCACTTGCTATGGGTGGTCAAAATGAATGGTTGTTGAGTGGAAAACAGTGTAAAGATTTTCACACACTCTTAAAAAGAAAGTTTTTTTTAATTGGCATCTATGGTTCCATGAAGAACCTTTAACGTCCATGGAACTTTCCATTCTACAAAAGGTTCTTTATACTGCAAAAATGCTAGATTATTAAAATATTCTTCACACTAAGAAATTTTTTTTTTTTTAAGAACCGTTCACTGAAAGCTTCATTGCGCACCTATGAATGGTTCTTCTATGGCATGATCGCGTAATCCCCATTTCTGGAATGTTTATTCTTAAGAGTGTTTTGTGTGTTCGGAATGCGATACTGACATTTTAGTAATTTTAGGTGAAAGATAAATGCAGCAGTTACAAGAGGAAAAGCTGAAAACAAGCAGAGACAACAAGCTTAAATGAAGATTGTGAAGCTTGGTGATTGTATCTCCCCTATGGAGCTATATCATGGAAAGGGTGAGAAACACGAGCTCGCTTTAGGCGGAAAACTACCATCCCTAAATTCTGACACTGACAGATTTGCTGAATGATTCATTGTTGGGGCTCGGAGGAATTTTGCTCTGCTTTTGCATTTTTAAAATCTTCAATCTGCTGTGAGCTGAAAAAAAGCCCACACTTAACAATGGATTGATCCCTTCCGCTTGAGCGGTCTCTAACATTTCAGTGATTGATCAGAGGCTAACCTTCCATCATTCATACCGCGTGATAATGCAAACTAAACACACATACATGATTAATAATTAAGATGGAGCATTGATGGGGCATTAAAATGCCTCTCCGGGGAAGCATTTATCAGCGCTTCTCACTGATCACGATGGCATTTATCCTCTTGGTTTGGTTCCGAGAAGTCAACTGGACAAAACGGCTCAGCTGGAATCATATATTCCACAGCAAACTGATTTAATGCAAGGAGCTCATGTGTGTGTTAATGCCTAGAGACTTCAGACTGCTTATAGATCTTTTAAAAAGGCTAAATTAAGTTTTGTGTTTACTGTTTAGCGAGAGAATGCAGCTTTTGTTGCTGCACCATTTGCACGGCAGTATTGGATTTTTTTCACCAGGCAATTTCCATGAATACTGCTTTGTTTTTAAAGAATTAGAGGCACAAATCGCATGGTTATGCAAGTAAAATGATTAGATATGTGAAAGAAAAGAGATGTGAGAGATTTTGTCTCAAAATCAGCAAAGGGGTAATTAAATGTAACAAATCATGTAAAAGTGTATCATCTTTTATTGGAAAATAAACAACATTTTATAAAAACTTTGATGCCTTAACCTTTTAAACAACTGAGAATTTGAGAGAAGTAAAAATCACTTGTCATTTTCAAGAAATTTCTGTTTGTTTACAGTGAACTACATTTATTTTTTGGGTATTATAATAGCATTCGTATTATTATTAACTATAATATGTTCAAAATACGTAGTTCATTATATATGTAGTTTATTTCATGACTTAAATAAGTTGCATGTTTCTCAGAGACGGACATGTTTGGATTGCCAAAAATGTTACATTCAGCTGCAGCAAATTCGTTGACTGTTGAAAATCAAGTAAATTTTTCTTTTCAAGTTCAGTTAGTCTCTTATAACACATTTTTTTTATTTAAACACATCAAATTGCAAATCCTGTTGTAAAAAATAATGAAAAATCACTTGTTCTATAATCACCCCTTAGCAGATTTAGACTTTATCATGGCACGAAAATTAAAGTGGTATTTTTTGAAATTTCACATCTCAACTATATTATGTCATAATGATAAAGTATACAAAATGTATATCGAGTCACACTGCACAAGTTCTTTCAACATTTAATTCAATAACTGTCAAAAAAAGAAATAATGCTTTATTGAGCATTTGTATATTAAATGCTTAAAATGTCATCCAGACAATAAATTCTTGTCAAGGCAAGATTTTTACAATTTAATTATTTAAACAAATAACTTTATAACATTCTTGTTATAAATGTATTTTAATGACTTTCAGTAGATTAAGTGAATCTTGTCTTTGTCTTTGCCTCCGAAGGACAGACACTCTTTAAAAAAGTTATATTCATTAGTTGTATTGAAACAAAGAGCTCAGCACTTACTGTAACACACAGGCCTTAATAACCATTTTGTTTGTTCACACAAGTGTCTCTATATGGATTTGAAGTAATTCTCATTTTTCATAACTGTACACAGTATATTGGATAAAATCTAATTTCTTTTTTACCTTGCTTTTCTTTCCCCAAAATAATCTGTTTAATGTAATATTGTTGTTTTCCCCATTTTTTCCCCAAGTTTTGTAATTTTCACAACCATATATGGTATTACTGATCTAATTCAGTCCTTCATTTTAATATGATTTAAAGAAGATGATTTGAGATTGCAAGACACTGATTAGAACCTGGACTAGAGGAGATACAATATCTACAAATGGTCCGGGTCTCATAAAATGCAACCATGGTGCAAAATGGATTGCTTAAGCATCAATTCATTTTAAACTAAACCAAAAAAACACACCATCTTACAAACTACATTCCATAATGTGGTTAAGCCTCTATTCCAGTAAAGGCATTTACATGCTCTGTAGAGTGTACACATATACAGATATTTCTGTATATCGTAATCAACATATTTCATGTAAACCTTTGAATAAACTACAACATACACATTCTTTTCCCACTATTCTTATCTGTCCTCTCTTGTCATTTGTTACACTGCATTTTGGTATTTTAATCTAAACATTTATCCTCATTCATGTCCATTATGACAGCAGATGAGGATAAAAGGATAAATTAGAAAATGCAAGCCAGTAACCTTTCAAATATGAGACTGCTAGAGTTTGTCTGTCTGTATATTTGTTCATTTTATCATTATTATCATTATATATATATATTTTTATATTTGTGAAATAATTAAAATCAGTCTCCTCCTGGCTTCAAAATGTACGCTTGACGCTGACTGAACATGAGTAAATTCAGATTCATACTGTAATATTTTTAAGCATGTAAATGTGGTCAAATTTCTCTATATAAGAGAAACTTTGGAAAGGATTAAAACTTTCAAACGAAATGTCATGAGTCAGAAGAGGTTATATGCCCTCGCTTTGCATTCAAATTAAAATGAATTCAGGCATGCGCTGCCTGGTCTCGATGGGAATGTTTGCACAAATGAAAGTCATCATGCGTCTTTTTTTTAAGTGAACTTTGTTGAATCAAGCTGATCATTTTCTAATGTTCTGTTGATTCGCTGTTGTAATTGAAGTGCACTGTACAGTTCATTGAGTCATGGGATATTTCTCGTTGGTTTCTTGTTGATGATATGACTTACAGTAAACGACAATATTTGTTGTATGACTTTCCTTTCTTCTATGGAGCACAAAAGATATTTTGAAGAATGCTGTGATTCAAACAGCATTGTATCTCAGTGACTTTGTATCTGCAATGGGTTGCTGTATAAAATGCACGACAAAAGAGCAGTATTCAGCAAATAAAAAGTCTTTAATAATGAATCCAATGGGAATAATCATGTGAATCCACAACACAGCAACTGAAAAACAAACAATACTGAACACTGAACAAAGGGAAACATAGGGCTTAAATAACCATGTGTAATGAGAAACAGAAACAGGTGAGAACTAACCTTTTAACTAGACAAACTGAAAACTATAGGTCAAATGAAAGAAACAATGGAACTGAAAACAGACCAGACACGTGAGAGCATCGTATATATATATATATATATATATTTTGTTGCACAGTAAAAAGAATGTCATACATGTTGGAATGACACGAGAGTGTCTAAATAAATGTATATTCATTAACAAATCAATTCAGTGTTTTCAGTATTATTCTAGCTTTTGTCTTTTTGTCCCTTCCTTTGTGATCTGTTAGAAATTAAATTGTTTCACATTGCTTAGGGATACATCTCCTATAAGCATTGCCAATTAGGGTCGCAAATTCCATCATTACCAACATAGCTCAACAATACTGTGTTTTCTGAAACCATAGTACAACATTCCCTAACAGCATCTTAAACTTGCTTGGTTGGAACTACAGATCTCGACCTGTGGTTAAAAGTGTAATTTCTTGTTAGTAAGACGTGGACTTAAATAGATCATGCTCTTGGACAAAATAAGCAAGCTAACATGCAGTGCATTGTATTGTCATGAAACCGGTCAATTCTCACCATGGACTACATTTCCCACAAGCCCCGTACCTGGAACTAATTACACACACACACACACATGTTCTCCATCAGGAGCACCATAAATGTTGCTCACTCACACGCACTCACTGCAAAGTATTGTTTGTCTGTGCTTCATACCGAGCGTTTCTTTACAGTCCTGTTTAGTCTTTTCCTGTATTCGACCTTCTGCCTGTTTGTGGATTACTCTTTTGTCTTGCCCTCCTGCTACTGTTCGCTGGTCATTGACCCTTGCTTGTACTTGACTACGCTGATTTAATAAAGCGGCATTTGGATCCAACCCTGCCTTCACGCTCCCCACGTTACATGTAAATTATTCATTCCATTTGAATACGTATGTTTCAATCTATACATTTTAGTGTGTCAACAATCAGTGCCATTTTTGAAGAGTGCGCATGTGCATAAATGTGTGCAGGAACCGTGAAACAGCAGTCCTATATTGTTGAACCAATTCGGGAAACAGTCGTTACTAGATGGTTAGTTTCTCCAACGGTGCATTCAACATCAGAAAACACTCTAAAAATGTTGAGAATCTTACTTTGTAACTCCTAATTGCTGTTAAAAATAACCAATAACTGTGGCTCAAATCAGACCCAGATATGTACTCTGCACTTCTTATCCCAGCCTTAGGAGTTTAGTCCATTAGTGTTAGACATCTCTGAGCTGCTAGAGAACAAAACAAGTCCAAACCTATCCGCTGCATCAACACTGGAGAGAGAAATCACATCAGTCATTGTGCAATTGAATTTGAGTGCAATCACTCAGACCTTGTTCACTACAGGTTATTTGTTAGATTCTCAAATAGATTAGATTTGTTAATGGTCTTTGAATTCTGTGTACCACCAGTAGAGCAGAGAGTGTTGCAATAGGTTTAACTATGACAAATGATGAGGGAAATGAGAAGGCAATGAATCTCATCTCATACGATAACAGTTTAACAATTTAGTAGAGCAGGAAGAATAGGTTCCCATGCACCCGCTTGGCAGTTTTTTGTAACCTGTTTTTTTTGGGACCCTAATGGTGTCTAGTTAAGAATTTTTGATGTTGCCACGGTCAACTAATGTCCCATGGGGTTCATTTGGCAGCCATCTTGAAATGATGTCATCACGAGTGGCAAAAAACACAGATTTTCATAACTCCTGAACCATACAACATATAAAGACAAATGAACCCACTTTTTATATAATTCTGACACCAGGAATCAAATGGAAAGGTCAATAAAATGATACAACTACTCTTTACTGGTGAAAAACAGGAAAATAATACATTTTAGGCTCATAACGATGTAACTTTTGCTATTTGGTTCCGCAATAGTTTCCTGCATTAGCCAAATGACACTAGCTTTTCTCTTGTATCAATTACAAGGTTGTTAAATGGATGGCAATCACTCCAAGTGACATAGACGGCAATTTGATAATACTAGCTAATTGAAAGCAAAAGTCATCAAAACCACATTTCACTGATCATCATAGTCTCCACCTCTTCAAATGTGACCCCGCTGTTGGTTTGTTTTTTTCAATATCTTTGCAAAGAAACTATAATCAAAACAAACCAGTTCATTGGAAAATCTAAAATATAACCCAGAAAAAATCTGCACAAATCAAAGTAGAAATTGGAATGAATAGCAGCTACTTTCTAACTCCTCAGTTGCTATAGTAGCTAATCATTGTTCACTTTTAACTGCTACTTACGCGTTTCAAATATCAATTGTCACCACTACGATACAGCAAGAAGATTTTACATCTGATATGTAAGTATTATCTCCCTTTTTTACAACTGGAAATATGTCACTAAATTGATAATATGGATTGTGACGAGTGTGGGCGGGGCCGAGAGCCGTGGGAATGGAGCGAGGCCGGTGGAGTAATTGATAATGAGCGACACCTGCACCACTGACCGGTCTCGAGTCCCACAGAGGAGCTCTGGAAGGATAAAAGGAGGAGTTACGACAGTGAGAGAGGACCAGGCCTGGACTTTATTTTGTGTTTTGTGTGCGGCAGTCGTCCGTGAGGGGCTGCCGCTTTACTTTCATTTTGTGTTTGTTTATTTTATTGAAGTTTTCCTTAAATGTTCACCGGTTCCCGCCTCCTTCCCATGACTACGAACTTTGTTACATTGGTGCCGAAACCCGGGAGGAAGGAGGGACACGCTGTCAGACAGCCCTCGCTGCCGAGGGGGATCGCGGTGCTGAGGAGATCGTGGTGCCCGAGGCGGTGGTGCTGGAACGATGGAAGACAAGGTGGGACGGAGAACTCGCTGCTGGAGTAATTGATAATGAGCGACACCTGCACCACTGACCGGTCTCGAGTCCCACAGAGGAGCTCTGGAAGGATAAAAGGAGGAGTTACGACAGTGAGAGAGGACCAGGCCTGGACTTTATTTTGTGTTTTGTGTGCGGCAGTCGTCCGTGAGGGGCTGCCGCTTTACTTTCATTTTGTGTTTGTTTATTTTATTGAAGTTTTCCTTAAATGTTCACCGGTTCCCGCCTCCTTCCCATGACTACGAACTTTGTTACATTGGTGCCGAAACCCGGGAGGAAGGAGGGACACGCTGTCAGACAGCCCTCGCTGCCGAGGGGGATCGCGGTGCTGAGGAGATCGTGGTGCCCGAGGCGGTGGTGCTGGAACGATGGAAGACAAGGTGGGACGGAGAACTCGCTGCTGCGCTCCTGAGTCGAGGAGGGGTGGCTGCTGTACGAGAGGGAGCGGAGGAGTCGGCCCCGTTCGCCAGGAGGCCGGAGCCTGCTGCCATCCGCCATGATTGGGGAGGAGCAGGGAACGGGGGACTCGCTGCCGGCTGCCCTCAACAGGAGGAGCCATCGCCGTCCGCCAGGAGGCGGAGGAGCGGTGGGCCGTCCACCAACGATGTCCAGTACCATCGCATGGCACCGCGAGTGAGAGCCTCTCAGCCGGTTGAGGACCAAGCGGCAGTGTGTCCGGGAACCGGATCGATAATTTTTTTTTTCTTATCCTCTCTTCCCTCTCTCGTATCTATCTCTCCTCATCCTTCCGTCTCCTTTTCTCTCGCCTCGTCAGTCTGTCCTTACACCCAGGTACGCCGCGGCCGCCGTAATCGGCTCCCCCAGAGGGGGGAGTAGAGCACAGTCTCGGGAGTACCCCACGGCTTGCGAGGGGCGATGGGGGTATGTGACGAGTGGGGGCGGGGCGGGGCCGAGAGCCTTGCGAACGGAGCGAGGCCGGTGGAGTAATCGATAATGAGCGACACCTGCACCACTCACCGGTCTCGAGTCCCACGGAGGAGCTCCGGAAGGATAAAAGGAGGCGTTACGACAGTGAAAGAGGAAAGAGGACCAGGCCTGGACTTTATTTTGTGTTTTGTGTGCGGCAGTCGTCCACGAGGGGCTGCCGCTTTACTTTAATTTTGTGTTTGTTTATTTTATTAAAGTTTTCTTTAAATGTTCGCGCCTCTTTCTTCCCATGACTATGAACTTTGTTACATGGATAAATAAATAATATAGTGTCATCAAATTAACTTACCTGCTAGCTAACACTAGGTAATATTAGCTAGCTAACTTAGCTACTTAATAACAGTGGTGGAAGTATTATGCAGATCATCTACTCAAGTAAAAGTACTAATACCACACTGTAAAAGACATCTTCACCCTTGACTTTGTGAAGCAGACTATTTTTTCCAAGAGCTTCAGCCATGAGCTCGATGACCCAGTGTTCTCCATGCAAGTTGACACCATCTAGTGTTTCCGGCAGCCGTTCACAAACAGACTTCATACGAAAGGCGAATCAACCGACTCAGCAAGTCTTCTGTCACGGATATAAAGTAAATGAGACAATCAGTCTTTTGAATCAACTTTTATAGAATTTAAGCACGTAAAGCTGTCATCGTATACTTTTGGGGTGTGTAATACACAAGTGGGACAAGGGCTTTTGAGAGGGTTTGAGATCAGACATGTCTGTCTGATCACTTTCCTCTTTCTCCTTTTCCTCATGGATTGTTGTTTTTATATATTTGACCATTACAGAGGAAAGATAAATATTAACATGAAATTAGTTTCATGGAACTGTAATTTCTGGTAGCCTACTTACTACCCAGTGGTGAAATGCAACTAAGTACATTTACTCAAGTACTGTAATTAAGTACAAATTCAAGGTACTTGTACTTGAGTATTTCCATTTTATGCAACTTCATACATCTATTGCGCTACATCTCAGAGGCAAATATGTTATGCTTTTTATTCCACTACAGTTTTCAGATAACCATTTTTCAGATCCCACGTGTCCAGTGAAAACCATGTATCTTCACATTTGGTGAATTAAAGTAATAAAAGTTTCAGGTAAACTGAAGGCTGAAGTGTTCCTTTATGGGTTGAAAAAATTCTCCTACCTCTAAAGCTAAAACCTTCTTGGATTAGTTTGAAAATTAATTGCAACAAAGCTCAAAACAGGGCTGTTTTGCTGAGCTCATGAAAAGTTGACATTTTAGAGATACGTGGTTCTCACAGGACAGTGACGCTACAAACAAATGACCTTATAGAATATGATGCATTTCTGTGGAATAAACAACCCAACAGTATATAAAGTAGATCAAATTAACTCAACCTTAAACATCTACAGTGGTAAAATGCAACATACACATTAAAGCAGCAGTAATATTAATCCAAAAACATAATATACTGTATAATGGTTAAACATTGGCAGGGACCATTTTACTGCACAATGAGTACTTTTACTTTTGATAGTTTAAGTACATTTTGCTGATAGTACACACTTTTACTTTTACAGTGTGGTATTAGTACTTTTACTTGAGTAGATGATCTGAATAATACGTCCACCACTGTTAAGTAGTATTTAGTAGGTATTATACATTACCTAGTGTTAGCTAGCTATCTAGCAGGTAAGTTAATTTGATGACATGATATATTATTTATATATCCATACTATCAATTTAGTGACATATTTCCAGTTGTAAAAAAGGGCGATAATACATACATATCAGACGTAAAATCTTCTTGCTGTATCTTGCTGAGTGGTAACGATTGATATTTCAAATGTGTAAGTAGCCGTTAAAAGTAAACAATGAGTAGCCACGATGGCATTGAGCTGCTGTTCATGCTAATTTCTACTTTGATTTGTGCAGATTTTTTCTGGGTAATACTTTAGATTTTCCAATGAACTGGTTTGTTTTGATTATAGTTTCATTGCAAAGATATCCAACAGCAGGGTCACATTTGAAGAGGTGGAGACTGTGATGATCAGTGAAACGGGGTTTTGATGACTTTTGCTTTCAATTAGCTAGTATTATCAGATTGCTGTCTATGTCACTTGACATAAGAGAAAAGTTAGTGTCATTTGGCTAATGCAGGAAACTACTGCGAAACAAAATAGCAAAAGTTACATCGTTATGAGCCTAAAATGTATTATTTACCTGTTTTTCACCAGTAAAGAGTGGTTGTATCATGTCATTGACCTTTCCATTTGATTCCTGGTGTCAGAATTATATGAAAAAGTGGGTTCATTTGTCTTTGTATGTTGTATGGTTCAGGAGTTCCACTCGTGATGACATCATTTCAAGATGGCCGCCAAATGAACCCCATGGGACATTAGTTGACCTTGGCAACATCAAAAATTCTTAACTAGAAACCATTAGGGTCCCAAAAAACAGGTTAAAAAAAACTGCCAAGCGGGTGCATGGGAACCTATTCTTCCTGCTCTACTAAATTGTTTGTAACCTAACAAAGGATTTTCTTCATTATTAGCTGTTACACGTAACCAGAACAGATGTTTCATGATCTAAATCAGCAGTTATGATGTACTCACCATCAGACAATCCAAGATGTAAATGAATTTGTTTCTTTATCATAACAGATTTGGAGAAATTTAGCATTACATCACACGCTAACCAATGGATTCTTTGAATGGGTGCCGTCAGAATGAGAGTTCAAACAAGCTGATGAAAACATCACAATAATCCACAAGTAAACCACAAGACTCCAGTCCATCAATAAACGTCTTGTGAAGCAAAAAGCTGCATGTTTGTAAGAAACAAATCTATCAAATCTACCAAATTTAACCACATCTGAGAAAAATACGATTCCATAATCCATAACGCTTCAACATATTTGTGTAGAACTGTTTTGGACTGTTTTCACTTGAAAACAGTGCTTAATCTGGGCATATTTCTCTCCTGATTATATGACTTTTTCACTGGAAAAAGCAATATTATGGATAGAGGACTCAATTTTTAGTCAGAAGAAATGGTTTGAAGTTAAAGACATTTTAAAGATTGATTCATTTATTACAAAAACACAGCTGTTCGATTGACTGCAGTTGTGCGTATTACTTGTGGATTATTTTGATGGTTTTTTTCAGCTGTTTGGACTCTCATTCTGATGGCACCCATTCTAAATCCTAAATCAAACTCTACTGTAGTTTGGTTCATCTGTTGACTGTCAGAAGCAGCCAAATTGGACAGGTTGCCAACATGCCAGTATGGACAGGTTGTGTAATATGTTATCATCCATATAGCCATTTGATGTCCAGTGTAAAGCCAGGGTCCTGAAATGAAACCAGTTGAGAACCACTGATGTCATAAATGATACATTTGTAGTGGCATTTCAAATTCTCTTTTCAACCACTACAGTGGTGAAGATTTACTTCAATGGGCTGGGTTGTTCTGGACTAACACTAACCAATGCTGGTTTCATAAGATGAGACTGATAGAACAACTACCAAATAATCTCTTAGGGGTTTAAATTGGAATCATACATAGAATACTGGAATTTCCACAGAAGAAAATGATGTTTTTGGCTGTCAAATCCTGCTGATTCTGATCCAGTAGCATCAAAGACTGAGGGGCAGGATAATGTCCTCACATTTTTCAAAACCGCTACTGATTATAATTAATCGCTCACATTATAATCAACGAGTCTGTCTACACTTCAAGAACCCAATGTGGTGCCTCACGACATTCAGTTGGACACTCAGTTTCTATTTTTGTCATGCATCACAGCTACATCAGTCACTTTATTTTTCAATTTCTGTCAGTTCTTTTATTCATACATGTCATATATTTGAATTGACTGCTACAGTATGTATTTATTTTGTTATATATTTAAATAACTTCTGACTGTTGCATTCAAGCCAACTTGTGATGAATATGCTAAATTAAATGGAATGATAAAATTTCCTAAATATGAGTAAGAATCAAATATATTAATATATTTAGAAACATATTAAAATATGATTCATACAGTGACTTAAATACACCTCTGAAAGCTATGATTACTCTTTTTAATATCTATATTAAAATAATTGTGATATTTGAGGCATGACATCAATAGTGTTGAAGAAAGTATCTTAAAATATCAAATACTTTTCACCTTTTTATGACAACGCAAGACAGTAAAAATGTCAAGTGGTACGACTCCCCCAAAACACAATGATAATTACGAATGAACAATTTGTTATATTAATAAATCACTAATGATATTTGTAAAATAAAATGCTTCTTATCTAGTATTTTTTTCCAGTCATTGAGCTAAAAGTTTTCTTGAATCTTTCCTATATATATATATATATATATATATATATAATTTTTACTTTTCTTTACCATTATACTCGTATGTAATAGGCATACTTTTATTCCTCAAAACGTACAGTATTAATTTTATATAGAATATGATTGCTGTTGTCCCTCAACAATTTATAAAAACCTTTCAGCACAATGTCTAGGTTATTTTATGTCCAAGTGGTTTGTAAAGAAAGTAATAGATAGGTAAAACTTAAAAAAATATGTCATGTATGGCAGGAGAACCCCTATTTTCTTTAGTATCTATTTTCTTTTCTCTGATGTTGGTTAATGGCACATGACATGCAAGTAAACAGATGAAATATGTAATATTTGTAAATTTCTGTCCACATAATTGTTAAATTCTTAGCATGCACTGCAATCCCAAATGTGCATTAAACTCACAGCTTGCAGGAATCAGTTTGTGAGAAGCAGCATTTACTATGAAACAAACCACACGAAAGAGATGTTTGCACCTCAGGCTTCCAATTTCAGCCAAATAAAACTGTTAATGATAAGAGTGAGTAAACGATTTTCTAATTTTCATTTTTTAAATAACCCTTTAAATGACATGTGACCAAACCCACCATGTAAGTGGGGTAACATGTGAGAACTACAACAAATAAATTAATTAAGAAATATGCTGTTCTCAATTAAGCTATATTGTCATATATCTTGAACAAAAATTACGTAACTGGAGACAAAAAGTAGTTTGCATGGTCTTTTCTGTTTGAAGTGAACAAGCAACCTGCCTCTCGCTCTCAGTTCATCCTCACAAGCTGTCAGAGAGTGTAAACTGGAGCTGTTCTTGTCAACACACCATGAACACACACACAGAGTGTGAGCGGGAGGAATTGACATGCCGCTCACGACTCGTATGGGGAGACTCAGGCTTTCATCGAGCACTGTGCTGTCTGCTGAACTGGTGACAATGAGCAACAAAGATGTTTTTATTTCAAAATAATTCAGCTATCAGAATGAGACAGAAAAGATACACGGTTTACGTGTTGTCATATGATTATAATGTAAAAAAGGGCAATCTGAATGAAATGATGTGAAAAAAAGTTTAATATTTAGAGTCATGGGTTTGTTTATCTGATTTTGGGGCTATGGGCAAAATATTACATTATGAGCAATTTTATATCACAATAACGATACATATCATGATATACTGTAGTTACTTTTGCTGGGAATACGGTTGCTACAATAAATACAATAAATTTGACATACCTACGAGCAGAGGCGGACTTACCCATTAGGCAAAGGTAGGTGACCACCTTGGGCCCTTAAAAGCCAACGGCCCCCTAAAATGCTTTTCATATAGGATATGCGCATTAAGCGCTGACACGTGAACGGTTGCTGTTTACTGTGTTTATTACCACGACAACAGTGCAACGTGCTTTTTGTGTACCCTGCTTGAAGGAGATGAAAATATTATGCATGTGAAGCTGTAATTAACACAGGCTTACGCTGGTAACTCATCAGTGGACGCCCCTGCCTACGAGTATTTGACTGTTTAAGCAGAATCAAATAAAAAGTACTCACTTCACTACTCCTATTACAGTATGTGACATGGAGCTTACTGAAGCCCCGAATTAAGTTTAATTCTGTGTCTTATTGCACAGAGTATGTGCATAAATGTCAACTTTGTCCACCCCTAGTAAATGTAAAATGCTTATTTCTTATTTCTGACTTATCGAAAAATGCCCTACATCATGTTTTGTGATATTAAGCCATTCAAGATCATTAAAAGTCTGTAGGTCCATCGGAAAGTATGACTATATGAATCCAGAAGCATAAACAAACCAGAAACCAACCTGAATCTTTACAGATCTTATTTTGGTGTTTGTGATATGCTGTTTGAACTGAGACTCTGTGGAGAGTCAAAAATCGTCACATTGGAGAAATCATGTGCACCACAGCAGGTGTCTGCAGCCTCTTTCTCCTCTCAGTAAACGGGCCAGGGTGCCGGAGCTCATCAAGAACAGATTTTCATGCAACGTTAGGCTCGGCAAACTCTGACAAAGTCCAATTCTTGTAAAAACCTGGGATTCATAATTAAAAATGTGGTAAGTAGGCTACCACCCTCAAATCAAAACTCCGCTCTCAGAAGATATGATTGGATGAAACAGCACAGGCCACTCCCTTGCAGCGGCAGAGTTTAACCGCCCCTGATTAGAGAAGTCCTGTATATATTATGTCACCAGTATAAGGTTGGTCGTTTCACCAGAGGGTCCAGTTATGACATTTCAATTAAACATTATGAGGTCAAAATTGCATTTAGAAAATACATATTTAGAAAATAGATTGGGTGAATTTATTTTATGCAGACTTTAAAGCAATCATTGATTTTTCAGGACACCTATTTCAGTGATATCTGTCAGCAGGTTAGGGGACACTTTCCAAAAAAAAATGCTTTAATGACCCAGTAAGGCTTTGCTGTTCAAGACCAATCTGAATATTTACTGATAGAAAATATATACTAATGATGTGGGCCTTTGCATGCTAATTCTTAATTTGACTGCTCTCCAGCAAAAATAATAATTTCCGTTCCATTGCATTCATCACCGAAAGGGAACATTGCTCCACTTTTTTATAGTTTAATCGTTACTTTCAAGGGGAGAGTTGTAGAGAACAGTGGCATTTGCTGGTGAATAATGTACATCACAACAGCTACAAGGATGCCAAGAACTATACGATCAATGAAAACTCAACACTCAGCAGCAGTCTGGGGTGCAGTTCTGTCCACACCCTTTCGACTTTAATGGGCGAGTCTCAAGAGATTTTAAAGTCAGAGAGAGTTATTGATATTTTGAAAAATTATATGAATATTTCATCCTTTGGAAGCTTTCCTGTCACAAATCATAGAAAAGGCAGTAGGACTGCACAATTAATCAAAATTAAATCGCAAAGGCGATAAATCGCAATTAGGCAGAAGCTGCGATTGTCATGCATATCTTTCAGTGAAGCACGGTTCTGTGATCAGTAGTAAATCTCCATCCGAAGGCCAGAGGGCGCTCTTACGCTGAAACTCCAAATACACCTCACAGAAGAAACCCAGGAAATCCCTATAGCGGTTGCTGAATAAACAGAAGATTTAACTGCTTTCATTAATTCAACTTGAAATTAATGAAATAATAAAGTATATAATAATGCAATACCAATCGACATAGCCTTTATCACTGCTTGGAATACTATGAAATATGTTGCGTGCCTTATTCTGTGTTAGAAGCCACATCATCTCACAGAAGGATTTATTTCAAAGACTTGACTGACATTATGAAGTGAGTTTGGAGTAAAAACATGTTACTAAATGTGATATTTTCACGTGCTTTCAGATGGAGCAGCATTTACTACACAGAGCCGTAGTTCACTGACAAGCGACGCAAACAGCTTTCAAAATCGCAGAACGATTTCTACGATTTCATAATCGCATGATTAAATCGTCTGCGATTATGAACGCGATTTTGCATAGCTTGTCAGTGAACTACGGCTCTGTGTAGTAAATGCTGCTCCATTTGAAAGCACGTGATGGAGATTTACTACTAATCACAGAACCGGCTTTACTGACAAGATGCGCATGACAATCGCATTCGATTAATCGTGCAGCCCTAGAAGGCAGTATCCTTTCAGCTATGTTCCTTCTTAGAGAGAAATGGTATCTGTGAGGATTTCCAGTCAGGACTTAGACTGAATCATAGTACTGAGACTGCTATCTTCAGAGTTACAAATTACCTGCTCTTATCATCCAATCGTGGTTGTATTTCTCTATTAGTGCTACTGGATCTTAGCACTGCGTTTGACACTATCGACCACAACATTCTTTGGAGTAGACTACAAAATTATGTTGGCATTAATAGAATTGCATTGTCATGGTTCAAATCTTACTTATCTGACGGTCATCAGTTCGTAGCAGTGAATGACGAGGTATCATATTGATCACAAGTACAGTATGGAGTACCACAAGGCTCAGTACAAGGACCGTTGTTTTTCACTCTTTACATGTTAGCCTTGGGAGATATCATCAAGAAACATGGTGTTAGCTTTCACTGTTATGCTGATGATACTCAGCTCTATATTTCTTCACAGCCGATGAAACATACCAGTCTGCAAAAATAACGGAACGCATAGTTGATATAATAACCTAAAACACTGTCTAACACTTGATGACTGCTCTGTTAATTCTTTGTCATCAGTCAGGAACCTAGGTGTGCTATTTGATAGCAATCTCTCCTTGAAAACCATGTTTCTAGGATTTGTGAGACAGCATTTTTCCATCTTAAAAATATATCTAAATTACAGCAAATGCAGAAACGTTAATTCATGCGTTCATGACCTCAAGGTTAGATTATTGTAATGCTTTATTGGGTGGTTGCTCTGCATGCTTAATAAATAAACTCCAGCTGGTCCAAAATGCAGCAGCTAGAGTTCTTACTAGAACCAGGAAATACGACCATATTAGCCCGGTTCTGTCAACTCTGCACTGGCTCCCTATTGAACACCGAATACATTTTAAAATCTTGGTAAATACTTATAAAGCCCTGAAAGGTTTAACTCCTTAATACTTGAGTGAGCTCATATCACATTACTGTCCTTCACGTCTGCTGCGATCTCAAACTCTGGCTATTTGATAATACCTAGAATATCAAAATCAACTGCGGGTGGCAGATCCTTTTCCTATTTAGTGCCCAAACTCTGGAACAATCTACCTAGCATTGTTTGGGAGGCAGACACACTCTGTCAGTTTAAACCTAGATTAAGGTCCTTGTGCTGGAAGGGGACCTGGGGACTGAGGCAGAGCTGGCGGGATGGGACCCAGGGCAGAACCAGAGGCCACCACAGTAGTGTGTGTGGAGCTGCCACCTTAGAATGGACAATGGCGGGCTCCGCCACTTCGGGAGCCCCAGAGGCGAGCACTGCCACTTTGGGAAAACCAGAGGCGAGTTCCACCACCTTGAGGAAGTGTAAGCGGACACCGCCGCTTCAGGAAGGCCAGAAACAAGCCCCGCCGCTTCAGACGGAACATCAGCGGGCTCCACCGCTTCGGGAAGGCCTGAAGTGAGCTCCGCCGCCTCGGAGAGAGTACTAGCGGGCTCCGCTGCTTCGGGAAGGCCTGAAACAACCTCTGCTGCCTTGGAGGGAACACCAGCGGGCACCGCCACCACGGGAGCATTGTGAGCAGACATCGCCACCTCAGGGGAACTGTGAGCGGACACCGCCGCCTCGGGAGATATGTGAGTGGACACCGCCGCTTCTGGAGCTTTGTGAGCGGACACCGCTGCCTCGGGGGAACTGTGAGCGGACTCCGCTGCCTCGGGGGAGCTGTGAGCGGACACCGCTGCTTCTGGAGCTTTTTGAGCAGACACCGCCACCTCAGGGGAACTGTGAGCAGACACCGCTGCCTCGAGGGAGCTGTGAGTGGACACCGCCGCTTCGGGGGCTTTACCAGCAGACCACGCCGCTTGCACCGACATCAACGGGGATTCCCTCACGCTGTGTATCAGCCCTGGACGCACCCTGGGAACGGGCGTGAGGTAGTGGGTGCGGCAGACGAGGCCTCTGACGCCCCTTGGAATGCCGCTTCGGGAGAACTGTGAGCGGGCTCCTCAGCTAACTCCACCCTGAAGGCTGAGCCGCTCAAATGCAGAGCCAGGTTAATGTAGTCCTCCAGCGACTCCTCGGGTACCCAGTATGGCATCAGGGACTTGAAGGGCTCGGCCAGGCCTCCCCAGAAGATGACCATGAGGCAGGTCTTCTCCATCGCCAACCGATGAGCCACTCCAAAATAATCCCTGGCATACTCCTCAATACTCTGGTCTTCCTGACGGATGTTGAAGAGTTTCCCTGCTGGACCCATGTTTGCTGGCTGACAGAGGTCTGGGTCCAAGTGCAGGAGAAACTAGATTTCATCAACAAAAATAGACAAAGCAAAACAGAAACAAAAAAAGAACTCAACCAAGATCAGGATCGGGATACAATTACAGCAACAGAAAGTGCTCGCATCCACAACCTACAAACAAAAAATACAACTACCATTACAATAACAATTCAGCCAGGCAGAGTGGTGGGAATGTGGTGTATAAATAGTCCATGACAATGAGGAACAGCCGGGGGTGTAATAAGTGACAGGTGTGTGGATTTTGGGGAATGAAATCCGGGAGGATGGGAGATGGCGACCTCTGGTGATGAGAGGGAGAAACGCAGGGCCCGGACTCATGACAACCGTAGCCACATGGATCCAGTCTGTATCCAGATCAGATGGCCACCATAGCCACCCAGATCCAGTCCATATCCAGACCAGATGGAAGATCAGTACCTAGAGATGACCTCTACAACCCTGAATGTCAGCGGAGAACATGTCAATTAGATACACCCCAGAGACAGATCCCCTGCGAAGACCTTGTCACCTCGACGACCATCGGCATAAGACCACAGGAAACAGACAAGTCCTCTGCAAAATCTGACCTGTGTTGCAGCCTGGAATTAAACCACGCCATGCTGGTTTAGTCTGGCCAGAGGAGAACTGACCCCCCAACTGAGCCTGGTTTCTCCCAAGGTTTTTTCTACATTTCTGTCACCGTTGGAGTTTTGGTTCCTTGCCACTGTCGCCATTGGCTTGCTTAGTTGGGGACACTTGACTGATTGCACAGACAATATTGGAAGAAAGCTGACCTGGATGATGACATCACTAAATAATCAATTAACTGACTTTAGCTGGAAAAATTACTCTTTGTTATTGTCCTCTTGCGTTATTGACAAACTAGTTTCCTGCTTGACACTGTAAAGCTGCTTTGACACAATCAGTATTGTATAAAGCGCTAAATAAATAAAGGTGACTTGCAGGGGTGCCTTAAGATAACCAGAGGCCCCTGGGCTACAGCATTATGCTAGGCCCCCCTACCGTAGATATATATTGTCATGGAAACACCAGGCTCTTCCACTCATCAGTGATCCCAATCACCGGAGTTCTGATTCTGATATAAGAGCACACAGTTCACACAAACACATTGTCTGGTCTCCATTGTGGAAAAGGACTCATCGCTCATGCCAAGCTACGCCACCCAGATCCAGTCCATATCCAGACCAGATGGAAGATCAGTACCTAGAGATGACCTCTTAAGATAACCAGAGGCCCCTGGGCTACAGCATTATGCTAGGCCCCCCTACCGTAGATATATATTGTCACGGAAACACCAGGCTCTTCCACTCATCAGTGATCCCAATCACCGGAGTTCTGATTCTGATATAAGAGCACACAGTTCACACAAACACATTGTCTGGTCTCCATTGTGGAAAAGGACTCATCGCTCATGCCAAGCTACTTACCTGAACTCTTGAATCAGTATTGTATAAAGCGCTAAATAAATAAAGGTGACTTGCAGGGGTGCCTCAGGGGTGCCTTAAGATAACCAGAGGCCCCTGGGCTACAGCATTATGCTAGGCCCCCCTACCGTAGATATATATTGTCATGGAAACACCAGGCTCTTCCACTCATCAGTGATCCCAATCACCGGAGTTCTGATTCTGATATAAGAGCACACAGTTCACACAAACACATTGTCTGGTCTCCATTGTGGAAAAGGACTCATCGCTCATGCCAAGCTACTTACCTGAACTCTTGTTCCAGGTCTCCCGATCTCCAAAACCTGGTAACAGATTATACCATCATCAGTATCGTTGCTCAACTCAGTAAAGACTCCTTATCTGCAATATACTACCTGCTTCTGCTATTTATCTACATCTGTGCAATAAACCCGTCTGTTTGATTCTAACCTGTCTGTGTCTTGAGTCTGACCACACGTTACATATATAGCTTTATGACAATTATTTGTTGAATTTCGAATATTTCTAGCTGGCATGCCAGTTAACATTTACAGCACTGTTCTGTTTAAAATATGAATATAAGTGAATATGGAAATTCACTCTTTGCCAGAAGGTGGCACTTGTGGAGCAGCAGAATTATAGCCTTTAAATAATAAAGTAAACACTACATTATAACAGGCATTATACAGAGTTAATATTAAAAGAAGCCGAAATGTGAGTTTACAGATATGATTTAAACAACATAAATTAAACAAAATATTCATTATTCCTCATTAGTAGATCGAAAATATCACGTGGCAAGTTGGCATAAATGTGAGCTATTTGGTGGTTGCTAACTGTGTTTATATTTTGAAACATGCCGTGCTTGGGTTTAATTAATTAAATCATAGCATAAAGACATGCATGCAGAATAGCTCTCGTGCTAGACTTTACTAGTGCATTGTGCGTTCCGCTCACAGTAAATCGGTGGAACATACCAACTATACAAACTGTGTGGGGGAAACCTAAACTGAACCATTCACTACATATACTACAAGCAGGGCATTGCTGAAAATGAGTGTGTGTTTGAGTTTGTTTACAGAATGCTGTTGTCACTGTTGCAAACTCCCATATACAAATAATTATTCAAAAATGATAGTTTACCTGCAGCCAGTAGGCCCCTCCCAAGTGTAGGCCCCTGGGCTTAAGCCCATTGAAGTCCATGTGTTAATGTGCCCCTGGTGACTTGACTTGAATTTTGTAAATACTCTCTCTGGCCAAATGTAGATATGTATTAGGTCAAGAGAATGAAATGGATAAGAGATAATGGAAAGTCATCCGTTTCTCTCTTAGTCAACATGCTTTGTCCTTTCTTTTCTTTCCTAGGGTTATTCCCATATTGATCTTTCCAGATCACTCCAGATCAATGGCTGCTATCAGCTCCCCATGCTCAATACCATCTAAACTCACTTTCCTCTCTGTTTGTCTTCAGTCCTTCATATTTACCAATGCTCACATTCAGTGTGGCCTCGACCCATACACTGCACTTCCACCTGACCCACATCACCAGAGAGACGACAGGTCACCAGATTCTGCTCAAAGAATAAAAGTCAATTTAATCTCTTGAGTTTTAGATACCAGTTATATATATATATATATATATATATATATATATATATATATATACAGAGGGT
>NW_015505400.1:869084-881661 GCF_001515645.1 Sinocyclocheilus grahami | reverse complement strand
TATATATATATAACATGCCCAAACATGCTATTCACTAAGTAAGGGATAAAATTGCATATATAAATGTGAATAAAGAAACAATTATTCTCAATATCAGAAATATTGAAAGAATTATTCAATCAACCGATTATTTGGGTAGTTACATCCACACCTACAAGCCTTCAAAAAGGAAAAAAAAAAAACAATCAAGAGAAACAACAGCACAACTTATTGTCAGAATAGGGCTCTAGAGTGAGAAAAATAAATTGGATCTCCTTATTTCTCCAATGAAAGTTTTCAAATCTCTATTTCTTGATCTTTTTTTTGTTATAGTATGTGTTCTTTGATCAGTTCCTCTATTTCTGTTCTTCAGTGTTATTGCTATCAGTTTATCTTTCATCTCTTGTATTTGATTTAATTTCTTATTATGGATTATCATTTCTCAACCATTCTAGCGAAATAATAAACTGATGTTCTCATTTGGCCATAGTAAATTAAATGTAAGGTTCAAATATAGGCCTATATTTCATTTTGATGTTCAGCATTTTGTATTTTAATCAGAGTTTGATGAATTTGTATTCGAACAACTGATGCTGCAACTATTTATTAAAGGAATATATCGAGGAAAAAGCTATATTATGGATTGAGGACACATATTTTAGCCTCAAGCAAAAAGTAAAAAATGCCTTAATTATAGGTTTGTTTCTTACAAACATGCAACTTTTCACAAGATGTTAATTTATGGACTGGAGTCATGTGGATTACTTGTGGATTTTTGTTATATTTTTATCAGCTGCTTGGACTCTCATTCTGACGGCACCCACTCACTGCTGAGGATCCATTGGTGATGTAATGCTAAATTCTCCAAATCTTTTCTGATGAAGAAACTGGATGTCCTGAGGGTAAGTACATTTACAGCAAATTTTCTTTTTTGGGTAAATATTCCTCTAAAGCTGTTTGCTTGCAAAACTTTTGCGTTCCCATGAGAAACTTTGTGTGAAATGCAAAAATGGTGATATAAGTAATATGGAAAAATTATATTTCAGTGTTTTTGTGATACCAGCCTTTAGGGGCTACATAATACGGGACATAAATGAGATAATAAGAAATGGTGGAAATATAAGCGATAGATATGAGATAGGAAATCTATATTTAAATGCAGTTTTTCGCATGAACACAATACTTTTGGAGCAGAATACTGAGTTTCTTCAGGGAACTCAAAAGTGTGAACCCTATGTCATAGAAATATAATTTTTCCTCCCATCTCATATTTTTTCCATCACTAGGGGCTCCGTATAAATTAACATTTGGAGTAGTGCTAAACCCAGAGGTAAACCCAACTTTACTTCTCAGTTAATGCTAATACAATAAGTCATGTTTAATAAACTGACCTTTCAGAAATATACTGTACGCTAGAGAAACAGTTTCGAGAGGAGAAATCAATCTACATATAAAAATTGGTCACAGATTATTGGTCACTATCTAAACAATAAAAGTGTAGGCATCCACTAGTAATTATATTAAAAATAAATCAGTTTTTACTGATGCAAATATGTTAGAAATGATGCATCGCGATACAAACTTGTATCCGATGCACACTTTTTAAACCGATGCATCGCATCGTTAACTTTTTTTTCCGATGCACCGAGCGAATCGGTGAATCTTCCCATCCCTAGCTGAAACCTGTTTCATTTAAAATGCCAAGTGTATAGAGTCAGGATTTGTATTATCATGAATATAATATGGTATATATATATATGTATTTAAGCCTTGTGTTTCCTTTGTTTCCCTGTCAGGTATTGTTTATGTTTAATGTGTTGTTTCCAGTGATATTTCCTAGTGTTTCCTCTGAGAGTGTATGATAGCATGCATTAAAGGAAGAGAAAGCAATCACAGCACAGACCAGTTTAACCCTATAAAGCTTGTATAATATTTGCTACACACATTTCTAAAAAGTCTAAATTATCAATATGATCCAAACTTTGCGGAAAAACCTGTTGCACACATCTAGTACATGCCTTCTGTCATCCGATTGATAGCTTATACTTTTTAAAAAGTAAAAGGCCCTGTAAAAATGTCCCTATTCAGGTTGTGGTTCACGTGTCCTTTTGCTGCAAAATATTTACTGATGTTACTTTACTGAGATAAATGTAAGAATAACTTTCATATTGTTAGTAATGTTTCAAGACATCATTTTTTAGAAAGGTCATGTTAAAATGTAAGTATCACATACGAAGCATCAGGCTTCAGAATCGTACTTTTTTCGCCATATAAATATCAGCAACTACATAAATTAGCATATTTTTGGTCAGTCTAGGCCTCCGAATTAAATTGAAGTGCTTTTTCCTCTTTGAATATGAGCTTCATATTCTCCATATATCATACTATAAGCCATAAAAGCCTGATTTATCAAATCAGATACTCAACAAAAAACACATATGAAAGCTAACAGCTACATTTTTTTAACTATTATTTCATAAGGCTTTACAGGATTAAAAGGGAATCATGACACTTTAATATTATTCATGACGTTAATTGCTTTTTGCGTTTTTATTCTATTAACCAGAAGCACATACAACATCATTTCTGTAGTTAAATCACATACACAAAAAAGAAAAGAGAGCAACTATAATTTAACACTTTTAAACAAAAGCTTTACTAGCAAAGTGTTTCTTTTCATTAAAAATATGCAATTAAGCAAGGCTAATGTTTTAGATAAAAGGGGAAGAGTTAAAAGAACTGCAGCTTTGATTTTGCAACTCTTTTATTTTCAGTGTTGAGCTTAGATCTGTATTTTATCCACGACACAGATAGCATGTGGCGGTGTGATCTATGAGCGGGACCTCCCGCTCCACACCAACCAGAATTCAACTGTGACGGGACCTTTAGCCTCAGGCTTGAGTCAGAAGTCATGAACCGCTGCTTCTCAGAGGAGCTCAAATCAGCAGGTGCTGTGGTGAATGAATCTCTGAGCCAGTCGTATTGGTCACTATTGTCAGGAAAATATATTGAGGATTAAAAATAAATGTTCTTATTGGCATTTATGATTCTGTGAAGATCCGTTAACATCCATGGGACTTTTCTAGTGCACAAACGGTGCACAGATAGTGGGATACAGTTCTTTAGATTGTTCAAATGTTCTTCACACTAACAACAACAAAAAAGGCTCTTTTAAGAACTGTTCACTGAAAGATTCTTTAGGGAACCAAACATTGTTCTTCTATGACATCACTGCAAAAACATACTCTTGGAACCTTTATTTGAGCATGTTATATTGACCAAATCTTTTTAAACGAGTCTGTATTTCTTTGCTCAAGTTTCTAACATTTGGGCGAATGATCTGACCTTGTCTGCCTAATGTGGCAGGTGCTTGTCTTTGCCCTGCAGCTGGAGATTTAATTCATTCAACTTAGATTTGCCAGTGTCATTAGAAAGGAGTCATTACTAAACTTGCTGGCAACATTGTTCATTCCCTTGCCCTCGGGGAAAATTCAAACCTCGTCTCCGAGCTCACAATGTCTAGACTTGTGGGAGAGACATCTAAAACCATGTTCACACATACTGTGACATACTTGCGTGTGAACTTAACCAAAAGCTGAACCAGATTATAATATGTAAATGAGCTATCCCTTTCACATTGGAAGGATTCTGCTAGCTTGTGGAAACACACAGGGGAATCTCTCAGTTATGTATTACTGGACGTTCTCATTCACAAGGTAATGTGACGAAGCAGTCTTTGAAATGATACACTACCCACTGCTAGTATCTTTTACAAATGACTATTGAATTCATGTTTTCACTGCCAGCTCCTCAGGACATCTGCTTTTCGATGCGCGTAATATACAAGCTGATATGGTTCAGCCCACATCTTCCATTCTCTCTAGACAACATGACCTGATCATGTTGTATTTACTTTAGTTTCCAGCTGTTTCCAGTAACATTACTTAGTTTTAAAGAACTGGTAAAAGCACCACTAAAGACACAAGTTTTCAAGCATTCTTACCATAGACGATTTCATTGACTTTTCAAGTGTATTATTCTCTATTATAGTGTCTCCCACTACGAACAATAGAATAGAAAAACAACAACTTTGTGTTTAAAACTATTGAGTTCACATATTAATCAATTAATTATGTGGCCAAAATTGGGCCCGAAACAAAGTTGTTAATAAAGGAATTGATTGCATATCTGGGTGAACAGAAAAAAGGCGTAGGATTTACTTTAAAACAACTGTTGGTAAATTTCACAAATTACGAAGACATGCAAGCAACTATGGAAGCCCGTTTCCGCCACTGAATAAAAAACGTAATTACGACTTTTTATCTCACAATTGCAATTGCAAGTTAGAGAAAGTCTGAATTGCTAGATATAAAAGCGCAATTGTAAGTTATAAAGTCTGAATTGCTGGATATAAACTCACAACTGAGAGAAATAAAGTCGAAATCGCAAGATATAAACTCACAATTTTGTCTTTTTTTCTTGCAATTCTGACTTTTCTCATAAACTTGCAATTGTGAGTTAAGTCCAATTCTAAGGGGAAAAAAAATACTATTTTCTTACAACAGCAAGTAATTTTGATTACACACAATTGCGACTTTATATCATGCAATTCTGACTTTATAACTAACAATTGCGAGCAGGCCTGCAATTCTGGGAAAAATTCAAAATTGTGAGTTTATATCACGCAATTCTGAGGAAAAAAAGTGAGAACTGTTAGAAAAAAAGTCGCAATGACCATTTTTATTTTTATTCAGTGGTGGAAACAAGCTTCCATAACTAACACATTGAATTTAATACAAAATTTTCAAGTAGAAGTAGAAGAAATAGTAGGTGAATTCCAAGTGGCTTTTTTGCACCCACGAAGGGCACTTCGGGAAGGGGACGCCATTATTTGTATGTTACAAACGAAAGTGAACAACTGAATCCCTTCACGAAAGGCCCTTCCAGAAGTCCGTTAGCGAAGGGAACATGCCATGGTCACTTCACGGAAGTGATTTCCATTTGTGATCATGTGATCTTAGGTTAGGAGGTCTTGCGATGCATTTTAAAGCAAAGCTGGGGTTGATTAATTGAAAATATAAATATTTTTCATTAGTGATAGAAATATAATTTAAGACGGTAGTGTAAGCAAGTTTAACCAAGTTTAGTTTGAAAAAGTTTAATAGTAAATAAGACACAATTAGATAATATTTGAATAAAATAATAATAATAATAAGAAGAAATATTTATTTGCAACAACTGATGGAGTGCTGAATGCTGCACGCACGCGCGTGGCTTTTTTGCACCCACGAAGGGCACTTCGGGAAGGGGACGCCATTATTTGTATGTTACAAACGAAAGTGAACAACTGAATCCCTTCACGAAAGGCCCTTCCAGAAGTCCGTTAGCGAAGGGAACATGCCATGGTCACTTCACGGAAGTGATTTCCATTTGTGATCATGTGATCTTAGGTTAGGAGATCTTGCGATGCATTTTAAAGCAAAGCTGGGGTTGATTAATTGAAAATATAAATATTTTTCGTTAGTGATAGAAATATAATTTAAGACGGTAGTGTAAGCAAGTTTAGTTTGAAAAAGTTTAATAGTAAATAAGACACAATTAGATAATATTTGAATAAAATAATAATAATAATAATAAGAAGAAATATTTATTTGCAACAACTGATGGAGTGCTGAATGCTGCACGCACGCGCAGCATTGTCAAGGTTACATTTGGTCAGTCATTCCCTTTGCCAAGGGAGTTCCAAACTCTTATACAGGACAGTAATGCCCTACACCCTTCAAAGAACACCCTTCAAGGGCTCTGCCCTTCGAAGGGAGTAGGGCATAGGGATGCTCACTTCCGTTTGGAATTTGCTCAGTATTTTATTGTAAAATGTATTTTTGTTTACAACTTTGAAAAATCTTTTTTTTTTTACAGTGTAGAATTTCTTGGTAAAGGTATCAAGAGTGTCACGAATCCGGTCCATGAACTTTCGTCTGCTAGCCATCAGAGGTCACCCTTCCAATTTCATTGACTCTCGCACTACACGCTGTTGCATATCACCCCGGACTACATATCCCATCATCCACTGCACTGATGACACACACACAGTTGATTGCACAGCACTGATTGCACACAGCTGTTATCACTCACACATCCCCTATTTAACTCTCACTCTGACCCCATTCCACAGCTGAGTATTGTATGCGTTTATCTCTCTCTTAGCGATAGCTATGCTACAGAGCCTGTTTCCCTTCGATAGCCTTCGCCTATACTTGCCTTGTCTGTTTCCTCGTCTTCTGATTATTGCCTGTGTACTTCGGACTACCTCTCTCGTCTTGCCCTGTTCGGATACTGTTTGCCCCTGCCTGGACCTTTGCATTGTTATTGGATAACCCCTCGTGTCTATTTCATTGACTCTGGCACTACACGCTGTTGCATATCACCCCGGACTACATATCCCATCATCCACTGCACTGATGACACACACACAGTTGATTGCACAGCACTGATTGCACACAGCTGTTATCACTCACACATCCCCTATTTAACTCTCACTCTGACCCCATTCCACAGCTGAGTATTGTATGCGTTTATCTCTCTCTTAGCGATAGCTATGCTACAGAGCCTGTTTCCCTTCGATAGCCTTCGCCTATACTTGCCTTGTCTGTTTCCTCGTCTTCTGATTATTGCCTGTGTACTTCGGACTACCTCTCTCGTCTTGCCCTGTTCGGATACTGTTTGCCCCTGCCTGGACCTTTGCATTGTTATTGGATAACCCCTCGTGTCTAGCCGTCTGGATATTGTTAGCCGCTCATCGACCACGCCCGTTTTTGATTACTCTTCTGTCTTGTCCTCATTATACCTGTTTGCCATTGTTCGACCCTGCCTGTGTCTCTGACCTCTTCTCTTCTAAATAAAGCTTGCACATGGATCTGCACGTCTCACGTCTCGTCAGCCCTGTTACAAAGAGCATGACCATATTGTATGTTGAATGAAAAGGGCCCAGCTCAAGCTTTTTTATTAGAAATAATAGCTCATAAAATCTGAAATTAGCTTTTAGCAGATCTTTTATGCAATCATAGTTAAATACTCCATGGTGCCATATGAATAGGTGGAAGAATTACAAATTAAAACACAAGAAGAAAAATAAAAAAAACAAACGGTAAAATTTAAAGGGTGTAAACACATCTGTTGTACCAAATGGAACCATGCTGGTTCTTTGAAACAGCACCACAAATAGAGATCAAGCAAAAGTGTTTAAACGCTAATGATGAGCTTGAGGCTCTATGAACATCTGACAAGCTGCTCTGAATCATGTCATCAGCGCACGTACTGCTCCCTCGAGGTTGTAAATATAATTTATTCAAAATGTTTTTTAATAAAGAGTTCATGAACTCTCAACAAAGCAGCGTGGGTCAGTTCTTGATGGGAATGTTTGATATATGCGAATATGCAGGGATGTTGTGGCTCTTATTCAGAAATATATTTTTAGAAATATATGTATATATATATATAGCACTATATAACTGATGTAGGCCTTTAGGTTTTATTAAATTTGTCCTTTTTTTTTAAATTCGAAATATTCCCCGACATGTTAACTCAAAAATGTGAATGTTAAATGTTAAATATTTTGAATACGACTGACTTTGTATTTAATGTGAATTTAATAAAATCTTTGTAAGTTACTAATTATAATGCTTTCATTGTACAGAAAGCGCACTGAAAAAAAAACTGTGGCCTTTCAGTGATGTCTAATCTGAACGCTTCTGATTGGACATTGCATTCATAAGCTCAGCAGAATCGTCTGTGATTGGTTTAATGCGCAACGCTATAAAAACTCATAAAAGAAGACATGAAGATATCTCAGAGGACCTCAGATGATGCCAACCCTGAAACAACATACAGAACTACCATATTTTGCTATAAGTTTGATTGCATCATATAATAATTGCTGTTAATAGTGTTCATCGTCTGTTTGATTGTCTTTAATTGATTACGTCTTTAACTGATTTTCCCATACATTTCTGCCATATGTACATGAACTGACAGTCACCACTGATAAGCTACTACTAAATATTGTAGAAACTTAATTAGCTGTAAAGTTGCTTTGCAATGATTTGCATCGTGAAAAGCGCTATACAAATAAACTTGAATTGAATTGAATGCAACATGAGCAGATATAAATGTAATCCAGCAATCAACACTTTTCATTTAATTTTTCTCTTTGCGACAGTGTGAGAAGCATACAATAAACATTATATGGTTGAAAACACTGAAAAGTTTTGATACATGACAATTGAGCGCGTCTGCTCTGGTGAATTTAGCAGCTGGTGATGTGCCGCACTGAGCGTTTTAATCACACTGGTCTGATCGTGAAGTGTACAAATATTATTAGGCTATTTTTTGTCTTTTGGGAGCTGCATTCAAAATCCACTTGCCTCAAAAATCTGAGAGGGCAGGTGGGCTTGACACCTCTGTGTACAGCATAAGAAATATCTAATGACTAGTGCCTGAACTTTCGAAAATCTGCTCAAATGTCTTGATTGAAATATAAAGTGATGGGATCACACACTTTGACAGTTGGAAGTCGGATGCCATTTACTTTATTTTTATTCGATTTCCAATGCTTTCTCCTGTGACCTGTAACAATGGATTGAACAGTAAATACAATATCCACAAAATATAGAGAGATCAAACAATACATCCAGAGAATATATGGACTGTAGTTTTCAGTACAGTGCAGATTTATCAGGTGAGAGCTGGAGGGAGGCAATAAGACAGAGCTGATGTGACGCGTTTACAAATCCTTTAAATTCTTAAAAAAGTTTTTTTTCTTTCCTTCTAAATACTTTTATTGGAGTTACACAGAAGTTAAATATGCTTAACACCATCAACATTATTTATAACAGTAACAAGCACATTTGGTTGCTTGCATTTTGACATTAAAATGCTTGTAAATTTAAAGAACAAATTTTGTTCTGTTCTGTTATTTCTAATAATTGTCAGAAACATTGACACAGCTAAACAAACAAACAACAACAACAAAACTTTACTATTTACTATATATATTTTTTATACAGTTTTTACAAATGAGGATCTCCCTAGAAGGAGGTTTTGTCCGATCTACAGTAGGTCCCTGTTGGGTATAAATCTGTTCCCAGAATGTGGTGAAAATGTTAAAACCTAAAGCTTTTCAGTTTCATATTATCGATTACAATTAAGGGTAACACTTTACTTGAAGGGGTGTGCATAAGACTGACATGACACCTTCATATATGAAGGTGTCATGAAGGAGGTTTTATGCATGTTTATGACAACTGTCATTAAGTGTCATTCACTCAGTTATGTCATTTTTAATGCAAATATGACATTATTTGACCTAACCCTACCCCTACCCTTACCCCTAACCATAGCCCATAACAAAGACATCTCAAACAATGTTATCTTTGCATTAAAAATTACATAACTGAGCGAATGACACTTAATGACAGTTGTCATAAACATGCATTAAAAAAACTTCATATTCATGACATGTGTCATGTCATGATTATGTAGGTGTCATGTCATGATTATGAAGGTGGCATGTCAGTCTTATGCACACCCCTTCAAGTAAAGTGTTACCCAATTAAGTTTAGCAAAACAAACACTGTGGAACAATTTTTATTAGGCAGAAAAAAAAGTTCACAACTTGGCTATTTATGGTCAAAATTTACCATAGAAAATGAATGCTAAATATCCTAACACAGAGCAATTTAATACAGTATGTTTAGAATAAAATCTATATTCTGTATCAGTCACAATGCTGAACAAACACACATAGATATGGGACTATAAAGAGAGTGAGAGAGAGAGAGAATGGAAGCTTGTTTCCTCTACAGCATTAAAAATAAAAGGTAATTGCAACTATTTATCTCAAAATTCATTTTTTTTTCTTTCGCAATTGCAAGTTTGTATCTCACAATTTTGACATCTCAGAATTATGAGATGTAAACTTGCAATTGCGAGAAAAGTTAAAATTTTTATTAACGTGTCCTGTTGCGGAAACAAGCTTCCATAATTGTGAGATGTAAGGTCAGAATTCAGAGAGAAAAAAGAAAATCATAATTGCAAGATATAAACTCAGAATTGCAAAATGTAAACTCTGAATTATGAGAAAAAAAAGTTAGTGTTCTGACTTTATATTTTGCAAAACACATATATAATAGATTACTTTATAGATTTTCGGAACCACTTTAGTTTAGGGAGCAATTCTCACTATTAACTACTTTATTATGCATGCTTATTAGCATGCATATTACTAGGATATTAGCAGTTTATTAGTACTTATGAAGCACAAGCCTTATTCTGCATAACCATATATTAGATCCCTTAATCCCACCCCATACCTAAACTTCCTTACTAATTATTAAAAAGCAGCAAATAGGGAGTTTATGGAGGCAAAAGTCGTAGTTAATAGTTAGTTAATAGTGAAAATTGCTTTCAAAACTAAAGTGTGACCAGAGTTTCTTTATGTTCAAATTTATAGAAGTGCATTGATTTTTACTGTAGTAAAGTTCCAAAAGTTTGCTAATTTGCATATACAAATCATGGTTACATTCAGATCGAAATAGATCGAAATAACTTAAAATCCCACGTTCTTCAGGAGAGTTAGTGTTATAGCATTTTGCTAAACAACAACAACAAACAAATAACATATTCTTAAAAAAATATTCATAGATTATTTATCACTTATAGGACGTCCCACTATCTGCACCCTTCACGGTTTCAGTTTCAGTTCAGTCTTCAGAGGATTTATAAATATGTGTATGTGTAAGTTGCACATAGGCAAAAGGGGTTCATGCTTTAGATATTAGTTTCAGTCTTGACATAAACATACAAAAGCATATGTGTACACATTATGTACAAACGCCTACAAATAAGAACTTAGATCAACTGTTTGAGGACAGACCCTGTTTAAGTATCTAGTATAGTTAACACATGGAAGTTTCTTTGTGTAGGACAAAAGACCTATAGACACGTTATGTGTTGGTGTCAGCAGACTGCAGCCTGTAATATCAATGTGCAAAACTACATATTTTCAAAATAGACGACATTGTGATATAGCCTGGTTAGTTGGTCCGTTAGATCGGATTGCTTTCTTACTACAACCGAACCGCTCCAGAGTTCGTTTTCAATCGAGCCGAGACCACCTCGTTCAGGCGATCTTGGACCGATTGTTTTGCTGCGGATCCGGGCACGATTGCCGTGTTCACATTTGCCTAAACGAACCAAGCTAAGGGGGGAAACGCGCCTGGTTCCGAAACAACGGGCCATGCGACCAACATGAGGCATCATCTTCAGTATTGAGATGTCTTTGAAGAACAGAGAAAATGTTCATGATAGGCACCATGGTTAAGCAAATGAAAGCCTCTACAAACTTCAAATTACATAAAAAATTTTTTTTAAGTTTTGACCAAAAAAGCTACTTCCTCAGCATATTAGAATGATTTCTGAAGGATCATGTGACACTGAAGACTGGAGTAATGATGCTGAAAATTCAGCTTTGCCATCACAGGAATAAATTACATTTTAAATTATATCAAGTACAAATTGATCTTTTAAATTGTAGCAATGTTTCAAAATATTACTGTTTTACTGTATTTTTGATTAAGAAAATATATCCTTGGTGAGTATAAGATATTCCTTTCAAAAACATTTTTTGAAAAAAGTTTTGAAAAAAAAAACTAGTGTGTATGAAATTATCATGAACTGTTTCCCGGTTCCTCAGAGAAGCAGCTTTGAGCTGAAAATCATTATATAGTAACGTTTGCTAATGTTAATTAACTATTATAAAGTTGCACAAATGGTTTCAAATGAACAAATATCTTATTCGTGATGAACGAACAAAATCAGTTTTAATCAGAATGTTAATTTGTTGGAAATGCAACATGTTATTGCAACATGTGCACATAATGCATCACAACTAAATCCTGACATATATTAAAGTAAAACAAAAAAAAAGGTTCATATTATATCATTATGGTAATCAAGGGACTGTGAAACCATCTATTTGTCATTTTTTGAACCTGCTGAAACTCTTTCAAACCCACAGACAGATATATTGGCAATTTTCAGCGCTAATCTAAAACGCCTCTTTTCCAGGGTATCAGAAGTATCTGAAGTATTACTGTCGAGTGTGTTATTATAAACAGTCATTTTATATCAAGATTGCATTCACAAAGAGCAATTTCTAACCAATCAAATTTTTTTAGAGCTGAGTATACCTACAACAACTGATATTTACTATAGAAATATTCAAGGCCTGGATATCCCAATTTTAAAATGACCTACACTCTTAAAAATAGATTCCAAAGGGAGTTTTTTGTTGCAATGCCATAGAACACTCTTAAAAATAAAGGTGTTTTCACACTGATGCCATAGAAGAACTATTTTTGGTTCCCCAAAGAACCTTTTAGGTAACCTTTCTTAAAAGAATTGTTTTCTTAGTAGAGTGAAGAACATTTTAATAATCCAAATAATATTTTTTCCACTGTAAAGAAACTTTTATGCAATGGAATGGTTCCATGGTTATTCAAGTTTCTTCATAGAACCAACGATGCCAAAAAAAAAAAAA
>NW_015505400.1:864904-869074 GCF_001515645.1 Sinocyclocheilus grahami | reverse complement strand
TTAAAATCCCACGTTCTTCAGGAGAGTTAGTGTTATAGCATTTTGTTAAACAACAACAACAAACAAACAACATATTCTTAAAAAAATATTCATAGATTCTTTATCACTTATAGGACGTCCCACTATCTGCACCCTTCACGGTTTCAGTTTCAGTTCAGTCTTCAGAGGATTTATAAATATGTGTATGTGTAAGTTGCACATAGGCAAAAGGGGTTCATGCTTTAGATATTAGTTTCAGTCTTGACATAAACATACAAAAGCATATGTGTACACATTATGTACAAACGCCTACAAATAAGAACTTAGATCAACTGTTTGAGGACAGACCCTGTTTAAGTATCTAGTATAGTTAACACATGGAAGTTTCTTTGTGTAGGACAAAAGACCTATAGACACGTTATGTGTTGGTGTCAGCAGACTGCAGCCTGTAATATCAATGTGCAAAACTACATATTTTCAAAATAGACTAGTTGGCTATTCAGTCTGTATACTGTAATAAGGCTGATTTTGACTCAAAACCTTAAACATTGACATGCCATCTTAAAAATCCAAAGCTTGTACCAGGACACATTGTGAGATCTGACACAATGGCCAAAGATGTCTGTTTGAATGTCCGCTCAAAAAACAGTGTGATATGTGGCAACCATTGGTGTCATCTCAGTTTGTATGATTGTAGTGGTGGTGCTTTATAGGGGATGCTGTCATCCAACATCTAAACCTCGCTAATGAAAAAGAACACTACAAATGTCAAAATGTCAGAGATGAGGCTAACAATGACTCATCTTTGTTTCTGTCATGTACACTACAAGTCAAAAGTTTGAAACAACTTTGAAACAACTTTAAAACAAAGAAGTCTCGTATGATCACAACAGGATACACGTTTTTGCCTTAAATTCTTACTTGAATAGAAAGTTCAAAATGACAGTTTTTGTTTGAAATAGAAATCTTTTGTAACATTATAATTGTCTTGTACAGTTACTTTTGATCAATTTAATGTGTCCTTACTGAATAAAAGTAATATATATATATTTTTTTTTTCTTACTGCAAAATTTTGAATTTGCATGGTTTCCACAGTACTATTAAGCAGCATTGATAAAAGTTGAAATACAAAATAAATTACATTTTAAAATATATTAAAAGAGAAAACATTTATTTTAAATAGTAATAATATTTCACAGTATTACAGTTATTTACTGTATTTTTGATTAAGTAAATACAGCCATGGTGAGCTAACAGACTTCTTTCAAAAACATTTCAAAATATCTTAATTATTACAAACTCTTCAAGACATTTCAGATGACTTTAAAACTTTCAAATGCCCATCAATCATTCAAGTTTTCTTTTCTGGTCTGAACGAGAGCAATTGAAATTCCATTTTTTAACATTTCAGAACAAGTCAAATGATTCTTTACTACTTTCTTTCCTTCATCAGTACAGAAACAACATCCCATGTGCACAGCCAGCCTTGTACTCTTCTAGGTTCAAAAAACTGTCGTCCATAAAATGCGTTGCACAAATTCGAACATCTGGGTTGTGCTGTTCTGTTGTAAATAAATCTTAACCAATGATTCCTAATTGCATATACTTCCGGAAGGCCAAATAAAGTGCTTTTGCTTTCGCACTGAAACACACAGCGTCTCCCTGATATGCTGCATCAACACGACTGCTGTTCCTGAAACCATACCTTCTTTCTTTGCGTGTACATTTGGGCGGCATTATGCTAATATTTCCACATAGTGATGTAGATATGTGGGGGCATGTTAGAACGAGTCGTTTTAGGTAGGCGTGGCTGACTCTGAACTTTTATAAAGAATATCTCTTTGGATTTGAGACTTTAGTCTTCGCAACTTTACAGATCTTCTTTATGCACCAAGAGCTTGTTTATTTTCGGTTTATTTTCCGGGATTCCACTTAGCTGGCACGGCTGTCATCCGTTAGGAATTTTTTTTTTTGTAGCTGTCCTTATATTAATTTATAATTTTGAGCAGGAGTCCATGATTCATCAGGAAAACATTTTTAAAATGCACCTACTAGGAAGAAGAGCAATAAGACGGCATTATAAAATGAAAAAGTGCGCTTTTTTATTTTGAATGGCGAAGACGTGCTCACCCACAGACATTCACAGGTTCATTTTGAAGTATTAGCAAAACAACAAAGCTAATGCTTTTCACGGAACTTACGTAATTACCCATTAGACATTGTGATATAGCCTGGTTAGTTTGTCCGTTAGATCGGATTGCTTTCTCACTACAACCGAACCGCTCCAGAGTTCGTTTTCAATCGAGCCGAAACCACCTCGTTCAGGCGATCTCGGACCGATTGTTTTGCCGCGGATCCGGGCACGATTGCCGTGTTCACATACAGTATGCCTAAACGAACCGAGCTAAGGGGGGAAACGCGCCTGGTTCCGAAACAAGGGGCCATGCGACCCACATGAGGCATCATCTTCAGTATTGAGATGTCTTTGAAGAACAGAGAAAATGTTCATGATAGGCACCATGGTTAAGCAAATGAAAGCCTCTACAAACTTCAAATTACATAAAATATTTTTTTAAAGTTTTGACCAAAAAAGCTACTTCCTCAGCATATTAGAATGATTTCTGAAGGATCATGTGACACTGAAGACTGGAGTGATGATGCTGAAAATTAAGCTTTGCCATCACAGGAATAAATTACATTTTAAATTATATCAAGTACAAAATTGATCTTTTAAATTGTAGTAATGTTTCAAAATATTACTGTTTTAATGTATTTTTGATTAAGAAAATATATCCTTGGTGAGTATAAGATATTCCTTTCAAACACATTTTTTGAAAAAAGTTTTTTTTTTTAAAACTAGTGTGTATGAAATTATCATGAACTGTTTCCCGGTTCCTCAGAGAAGCAGCTTTGAGCTGAAAATCATTATATAGTAACGTTTGCTAATGTTAATGAACTATTATAAAGTTGCACAAATGGTTTCAAATGAACAAATATCTTATTCGTGATGAACGAACAAAATCAGTTTTAATCAGAATGTTAATTTGTTGGAAATGCAACATGTTATTGCAACATGTGCACATAATGCATCACAACTAAATCCTGACATATATTAAAGTAAAACAAAACAAAAAAGGTTCATATTATATCATTATGGTAATCAAGGGACTGTGACTGTGAAACCATCTATTTGTCATTTTTTGAACCTGCTGAAAATCTTTCAAACCCACAGACAGATATATTGGCAATTTTCAGCGCTAATCTAAAACGCCTCTTTTCCAGGGTATCAGAAGTATCTGAAGTATCACTGTCGAGTGTGTTATTATAAACAGTCATTTTATATCAAGATTGCATTCACAAAGAGCAATTTCTAACCAATCAAATTTTTTTAGAGCTGAGTATACCTACAACAACTGATATTTACTATAGAAATATTCAAGGCCTGGATATCCCAATTTTAAAATGACCTACACTCTTAAAAATAGATTCCAAAGGGAGTTTTTTATTGCAATGCCATAGAACACTCTTAAAAATAAAGGTGTTTTCACACTGATGCCATAGAAGAACTATTTTTGGTTCCCCAAAAAACCTTTTAGGTAACCTTTCTTAAAATAATTGTTTTCTTAGTAGAGTGAAGAACATTAATAATCCAAATAATATTTTTTCCACTGTAAAGAAACTTTTATACAATGGAATGGTTCCATGGGTATTCAAGTTTCTTCATAGAACCAACGATGCCAAAAAAACAACAACTTTATTTTTTAAAAGTGAAGCACCATTTTTGGTTCCCCAAAGAACCTTTCACTGAAAATTCTTAAAGAGGCCATATTACACCCTCTTACAAAGTCTTGATTTTGTTCTTGGGGTCTGCTAGGAGAGGTTTTCATGCATGACTATTCAAACAGCGCTTACTGATATAGAGAATAACTCCCTTTGGAGTAGACTTTGTTCTTTGCAATTTTTCATGCTCAAACAGCAACATTACACACTTAAGAACGTTGAAAATGTTAAATAATAGGTCCTCTTTAATAGAATCATTTTTGTTATTAGTGTGAAGAACATTTGAATAATCTTATTAACCCCTTATAACTATTAAGAACCTATTGTGGAATGGAAAGTTTCCATGGGTGTAAAGGTTCTTCATGGAACCTGTCACGAATCCGGTTCATGAACTTTCCAATTCATTGACT
>NW_015505400.1:861428-861793 GCF_001515645.1 Sinocyclocheilus grahami | reverse complement strand
TTTCTAGAGAGTAATATGTTTCTTTTATGGTTGGTAACCCAGCATGCAGTTCTGACTTAACAGTGTTGCTTTTTATTTATCATTTATGGCTTACAGTTCTTTTCAGCGCAGACTCTGGGCTTCCTGTCAGGTTCAGTGGCACAATAATTCCTTTGAAAATCCTTGTCTATTTTCCAAGAACAATCCCTGAAATGTAATTTACCATAACTTTGAAGAAAAAAAAATCCAATCCAAGAATTCTGTAGTATCATAGCTCATAAACGCAACAGTGTAATTCATTATCAATATTGAGCAGTATTTGAAATGACGCCACAAGTTCATTTCTAAGCGCACATACGCAGATATGAAAATGATTTCAAAATCCA